>NC_053025.1:326685624-326850748 GCF_003073215.2 Triticum urartu
CATGCAATATTCATGTAACTCGCTGCAACTGGAGCTGCACTCATCAAAGTATTCGCCAACAAGAAATGGCTGGCCATGGACGTAATTGTGTGCTTCAAGTACATTTGCTTTTCTTTTAGCAAGCAACAATTCTACTTCTTCATCATCCATGACGTCAGAAATAATTTTACTCCCTGATTCGGACAAGTTGCTGCTAATATGGTTCTGGGCGATGAGTGCTTTAAGTAAGAGGCAATCGTTCTCTTTCCTGTTCACTTTCCTACTGCGCTTCCTCGTGGTCGTGGGTGTAGCCTTTTTGGCTAATTCCTTCTCGGTACTTAAAGCATTTCTGGCAGAACGTCTAGTTTCCTACACAGTAGACTGTCGAGCAGACGTTGAATCTTGGACAGACTTCTTAGCAGACTGTTTATCTATGCCGGACCGCTGAGCTGGCGGTGCTGCAGTGACGGACTACTGGGCTATAGGAGCAGAGGCATCGGACTGCTGACCATGCGTTGAAGCTATGTTGGGTTTCTACGCAGGTGTTGCCATCTTGCCGGTGTGCTGAGGAGGCTGTGCCAACACTTTGGTTTGCTGAGCAGGAAGTGCTGACGCATTGGTATGCTGATCACTCGCCTGCGGACCGACGGACTGATGAGTAGTCGGTTATGGACCTACAGACTGCTTAGCAGGCGGTTCCGAAGCATCAGACTGCTTCACAGTCCGTTTAACCAGGTTGGCCTGCTGAGCATATGCTGCAGCTGGGTCTCCCCTTGCTGCTTCAGCGGCCGGCATCTGAACCGGTGGTGCGTAATCAGCAGTTGCACGCCTCGCCTCTGGCTTCTTTGGGGCGGAGGATGACATGGCATGTATGCCAAAAAGTCCGTCCGGCTGATCACAGGTTGATGCATCAGCCCGCAAGAGCTTCTCTGGCAAGGAGAGCATCACAGATTGAGGGGCGACAGTGGTTGCTCTTGGCGGGGCTTCATGAATCTCATCTATGAACTCTATTTCCTTTCGTGGCCACTTGATTTGATGTAACAGTGTTTCTCCCAAGGTCGTTTGCTCATCGAAGTCTCCTAGGACATTATTTAGGGCAAATTCATTAAATCCGGGCTTTACTTCAGTCACGTGGCACTTCACACAGTCTGGCTTCAATGGCACATTGTCCAAGAAGAGGCCATCTTCCAAGTAGGGTGGGCAAACCTAGGCTGTTGCACATTTTAATGTACCTTCATAATGTGTAAGCACGCCGCTCAGCCTGTCTTCCATTCCAGATAGATCAGATATAGCATCATCACGAGCAGCTGCAGTCTCAGTGTCGCTGGGGTCAGATGATGCACAGCTACTCTAGTACAGTGTGTCACACAATAAGCAACATCATCCATGCCCGCCTCCCCTCCCATCTGCTGGCTATCTGTCAGTGTTAGAGTCTTCTTCACCATCATCATTGACACCTCAACATCCTTTCAAACAACCGGATAACAACTTCTCAAACAATGCATTCTGCTTCATTTCACTCCTCGCTTTTTTCATGCTGAGCCTCTCTTCTTTGCTGAGTGTGAAAGCCCTCTTGTGCGGGACATTAACACCTATACCCCTTGCATGGCCAGGGGGCTCTTTTGTGTCCAAAGAAATGGACAGAATGTCACATGGCCCTGAGTTCCTATAGAACCTTCCAGGGATCTTGGAAGCCTCTACCATCACTTCATACAATTTGGCATCACGTGCATTTTCAAAGTAATAAGTTCCATCATCACGCCTCTTTGCACCTGCCCGCAAGTAGTCTCTAGCACATTCGCCCTTGATTTCACTAAAGGCTGGACTGCCACCCGCCGCTACTGCTTCGTTGTCCTCCCGTTCCCATATCAGTTTCATGCCATAGTATCCTGCCACACCCATACGGTGGGGGTGTATGTTTTTCTTCTGAAGTTCAAATTTCTTAAAACTCTTCGCAACAAACTCTGGAGTTGCCCTGACACTTTTGAATTCTGCCAAGTCTGCCTTTGTAATTTGGGGGTATGCGGGGATTGGGTCCTTGCCATCACTCAAGTACTTCTCGTATAGCACGTGCTTCTAGTTTTTCCAACCATCCATAGCCTACTTCTGTGTAGCGTGTTCCACCTGCATTCTCCATTGCTCTAGAATGTTGAAGTGATCCATGATCTCCCGGACTATCCTTCGCCGTGTTTCTGTGTCGGCCTTCCGAAACCCCGACATATTAATGTTGAGCCTTGCTGTCGGTGTACAAAAGTAGGGGCTCTTCTTTTGACCCCTTTACTTGTTCACGGGCAGTCAAAGCCGCGCGCCACAGACACACTTAGTAGAGCATAGGAGGGGAGCCGGAGAGAATCCAAAACGCAAGACAACCAAGGCAACGCCAAGAACAGAAGCGCAGGAGAGCAAGAGGGCGAAGTGGACTCCCTCGGCAAGATCCTTGCCGAGGCAGCCTGTGTAGCCCCGGCAAGAGCCTTGCTGGGGCAACTTGCCCGATGCGAGCAGAGCAAGCCACCCTTGAGACCATAGGCTCCAACCCAACCAACTACATTGCAACCAAGGCTTGGGAGGTGCCTCTGTGGTAGCATGCAATCATAAACGTGTGAGATCAGATGAGGACCAGAAGACAGCGACCCTCGGCGGGATCCTAGCCGAGGAAATCCACAAGACACGACTGCAACGCCACAACAACACCCTTGCCGGGCCCCCAGCAAGACCCTTGCTGAGGGCATCAACAAGGCCACTGCCAGGCCCGCGCCAGCCAAGACTCCACCACCGTCCCCAAGCAGCTGCTAGCTCAACCAGCTGGGCAGGCACCTGTGTGGTGACGGGCGGCCTCTACACCGACTCAGCAAGCACCTGTGGGGCAGCATGCGACCCTTCATGAAGGCTCCACCACCATGCCAGCCCGGCAGCCAGCCAACATGGCGCCACGATGCCTCATCAGCTCGGACATGAGTCGAGGCTAGGCGAGGCAGCGACAGCTGGGATGTGCTTCCTTGGCGAACCCGATAAAGCAAGGAGGGAACGTCGCCAGCGCATTAAATGCATTTGTCCGACAATCCCAAAGGATAGGCTTGTCAACTGTAGACCTTTCCACCTCCTGTGTGCCATTGTGGCAACCCCTTTTTCCTACAAAAGGAGGCCCGAGGTGACCAGGAGAGGGATTCGGCTCTTTCGGGCAAGTTGCACCCCGTAGCTAGCTCAACAACACAAAAACACTCAAATACATCCACCAAAGCACGATTAGGGTATTACGCATCTTCGCGGCCCGAACCTGGGTAAACCATCCGTGTGCTTCATGTCAGACCCGCTCTTCACACAACCTCGCACCAACCAACCGTAGAAGGGATCCCAGTGACCCCATAGGTGTCGTTTCCACCGATATCTCTGGCACGCCAGGTAGTTGGGCGCAGTTGTGAAAATATGGTCTGGCAGTTAGCCTAGAGGTTCTTGATCATCATGGCTCCAAGAAGAAGGCGGCCACGGCAGTCGGTTCGTCGGGAGCCGGGCGGCCCGTACCGGTGCGGGCGAGCAGCGGGCCTGTCGCGGATAGGACCCGAGGCGCGACCCGCGAGCACCAACATCGCTCTGGCAGTCAAAGCCTGGCGAGCAGCGTCGTTCGTGCGCAAGGCGACCAGCCTCACACGGGAAATCCAGAGATGGAGCTGGACCCCCCACAGGCGGCTCGGGACCCTCCGGGGGTGTCGCCGTACCACCCACGGGCGGCGGGGCGACCTCCAAGATGCCCACTCCGGCGCCCATAGCGTGCTTTTCACAGGTTGTGCGGGACGAGCAACGTCACCATGCCGGTGACCCTGGACACCGCCATTGGGAGATTCATGTGCGCCATTTGCGGGGCGAAGGAGGTCAGCATGCCCACCAAAGTGCTGGTGGAGATGGCACACAGACTTCGGGCCGTGACAGAGCTCCTTCTAACATGGTTATAAGTCGAAGCGCGCCACGGTCCACATAGCTTTCGCCGCCACCCACGCCAGCAGAAGCTTTGGCACGTGCGCAGCTGCTCCTCGACTTCCCTCCTTCTGCGGAGAAGCTCGACGAGTGGAGAGCCACTATCCGGAGCCTCGTCAGCGTCACCAACAAAGACGAGCCACGACCGGCGGGTCCCTCAGGTCGGCGCTCCATCGAGCCACTGCACGCCAACGGTGGAGGGGCCGGAGGCGCTGCGGCCACGGTGCACTCTCCTCCTCCACGCCAGCAACCGCGGATGTCGGTCCATCATGATGACGCGTGTGATAACATTTCCATAGCATCGTTCGACCCACAGACCCACCGTGACCAACACCAGGTTCTTCGGGAGCGAGCCCATGAAGACGCTCGGACCACCATCGAGCGCCGGCGCGATACGCGCCACTAGTCAGATAGGCGGGCGGGGCCCTCTATGGAACACCCAGCACCGGGAGGCTCCGGCGGCCTACCTTACGAGGTGGGTTGCCCAGCCTTTACCCATGAGCTGCGGCAGTTCCACCGGCCATCCCACCGCACGTTCAAGACCGACGTCGGCGAGAAGTATAATGGAAAGACCCATCCGTCAGAGCTCCTCAGCATCTACACCATCGCGATGCAAGTCGCTAGAGCTCGTGATGACAAGGTGCTTGCCAACTACTTCCCATTGGCCCTGAAACCCAATGTCATGTCTTGGTTGATGCACTTGCCCGCGGATTCCATTTCTTCCTTGTTGGACCTGTGTCATGAGTTCGTTGGTGCCTTCACCGAAGGCGACCAAGCTCATGGCCAGGAGAGTGATTTGCATATCATTCCCTAGAAGGAAGGTGAAAACCTGCGCAAGTATATATAGAGGTTCAGTTGAGTGCAATACAACATCCCAGATGTTCATCTTGCCACCGTGATCAGCACATTCCATCAGAATGTGCGCAACCACAAGATGTGTGAAGAGCTGGCAATGAACAAGGTCAAGGATGTGGCCGAACTTTATGTTCTGGCTGATAGATGCGCCCAGGATGAAGAGGGAAGGAAGTACCCCAACAAAGACGCCAGTGCGGAAACCGACTCTACCGACGAGGACACCGCCGCCCTGACGAAGAAGGGTCAGCGTCGCAACAGGAAACGCAAGGGCAAGGCCGTGCTTGCCATCGAGGGATCCGACGACACCAGCGCCACCTAGAAGGCCAAGGCGGATGACCCTAGCAAGGAGATTGCCAGGTGCACCGCTTGTCGGGCCTTGCAGCTTCCCACAAGCCAGGGGGCTCCGACAAGCAGTATTGCAAGATCCACTGCACCAAGGGCCACGACCTCCAGAACTGCCGACAAGTTGAGCTGCTTGCTAAAAAGAAAAAAGCCAAATATGAGAGGCGGGACAAGGAGAAGGGTCAGGATGGTGCTGAAGGGTCCGGCAAGAAGCGTGGCGGCCAAGGGAGCCGCCGCGGCAAGGACAATCAGCAAGAGAGGCCTGCTTGGGGCCACGACAAGAAGCAGGAAGATGACGATCATGACGAGGACGATGAGTCCGGCGAGCATGACTTCCAGAAGGCTACATAGGCCATGTGCGTTGATGGTGGCGCCTCGCTGCATACTTCTCACTGCCAGCTCAAGCAGTCGGCGTGTGAGATCACAGCAGCAGAGCCGTCGTTCGACGCTCAGAAGCCGCTGAAGTGGTCCAGCACGCCCATCATCTATGACGCGGAGGACCACCCTGATCACACAAATCCGGTCGGGTGTTTGTCGTTGTTGGTTTCACCAATGATACGCAACCTCAAGGTGAACAAGATGCTGGTTGATGACGGGGCCGGTCTGAACTTGTTCTCACCCGTTTTGATCAAAGGGCTGCCAATTCCTGATGGAGACCTTGAGGAAACGGGCACGTTTCAAGGGGTCAACCCGGGAAGGTGCCAGCTGAAGGGGAAGGCCACGCTGCCTGTGACGTTTGGAGGCGAGCTGAACTACAGGACGGAGAAGATTGTCTTCGATGTAGCCGAGATTGCCTTGCCCTACAATGGGATTCTCAGCCACCCGACACTATCCAAGTTCATGGCAGCATCACATTACACCTACAACACACTGAAGATGCCTGGACTGATGACCATCGTCACCGTTCCTTGCAACAAGAAGGATGCGTTGATCTGCGCTGACCAGCTCTACCGAGAAGCAGTTGCAGCAACTGCCGCCAAGGCACTTGCTCCTGTCACTGAAACCCCGGGAGATAAGAAGAAGACCGGCAAGACATCTCGCACCGACTCCAGCAGGCGCACCTCTCTGGAGTGTTGTGCTACCGTCGAGGATGTGCCAGAGAGCTTCACCAGCAAGAGCAAGAAACCCAGAGCTCCACCACTAGAGACCAAGAGGGTGTCCATCAAGGAGGATGGCACGAGAGGGGCTTTCACCATAAGCTCCACCCTCGATAGCAAATAGGAAAGCACGCTCGTCACTTTCCTCTGGGCGAATGTCGATGTGTTTGCGTGCCAAGCATCCGACATCTCCGGCGTTCCCAGGGAAGTGATTGAGCACCATCTTGCTGTCTGTCCCCATGCGTGACCCATCAAGCAGAAGGTCAGGAAGCAAGCTTTGGAATGCCAAGCTTTGGGACGGAAATTGGAAGCGGCAGGCTTGGTGAGAGGAGTGCCCCATCCAACGTCATTGGCCAATACGGTGGTGGTGTGCAAGGCGAATGGGAAGTGGAGGTTGTGCATCGATTACACAAATATCAATATGGCTTGTCCTAAGGACCCCTTCCCATTGCCACGAGTTGACCAGATTGTTGAATCCCCGGCCGGGTGCAATCTGTTATTGTTCCTCGACGCCTAATCAGGCTACCACCAGATCTTCATGGCAAAGGAAGACAAAGAGAAGACAACATTCATCGCACTGTGTGGTTTGTATTGCTTTTTATGGATGCCTTTCGGGTTGAAGAGTGGTGGCTCGACATTCGCAAGGGCGGTCCAAATTGGTTTTGAGCCCCATCTATATAGAAATATGGAAGCTTATATGGATGACATAGTGGTCAAAAACAAGGACAAGGCAACCCTTGTACAAGACTTAGAAGAGGCATTTGCCAACCTACGCAAGATCAACCTCAAGCTGAACCCTGAGAAGTGTGTCTTCGGCGTTCCGTCTAGCAAACTTCACGGGTTCTTTGTGTCGCAGCGTGGGATCGAGGCAAACCCGGACAAAATCAAGGCTATCGAGCAGATTGAGGCACCCAAGCGTATCAAGGATGTGCGTCGGCTGACTGGCTGCGTTGCCGCCATGAGCAGATTCATCTCCAACTCCGCTGAGCGTGCCCATCCTTTTTTCAAGGTGTTGAAGAAGGCGGGCCTAATGGAGTGGACCCCAGAGGCCGAGGCACCGTTGCAGGATCTGAAGAAATACCATTCCTCTACACCAATACTGGTTGCGCCTAAACCACAATAGCCATTGCTGCTGTATCTGGCAGCGACAAATCAAGTGGTCAGTGTCACACTAGTGGTGTAGAGGGAGGTTGGTAAAGAGGAAGTGGCGATAGCGGGACTGGCGGATGGCAAGGCAGGGGTCCCCCCGGCAGGGCCTGATGCCGGCAAGGCAAGGCCCTAGGTGGAGTCTGACGCCACAAGGACAGGCCCCATGCAGTCGAATGAGGTGGTGCAGAAGAAGAAGATGATGCAGCACCCGGTTTACTTTGTCAGCTCCTTCCTGCAGGGGGCTAGGTTAAGGTACTATGGTGTGCATAAATTGCTCTTTGGCCTCCTTATGGCCTTGAGGAAGCCGCATCACTACTTCCAGGCACATGAAATCACCGTCGTCACCCGCCCCCCGTTACAACAGATACTGCACAACCCAGAAGCAACCGGAAGGATTGTGGAGTGGGCCTTGGAGCTTTCGAGCTTTGGCTTGAAGTTTGAAAGTACTTCGACAATCCAGGGTAGAGTCTTGGCAGAGTTCATTGCAGAATGGACCTCAACGCCTGATGAGGAAATGCAGGAGACCACCCTCCCCGGCAAGGAAGCAAGTCGCAACTGGATCATGTACTTTGATGGGGCTTTCTCGCTGCAAGGCGCCGATGCTGGTGTACTGCTCGTCGCACCCACTGGAGAGCACCTCAAGTATGTAATCCAGATAAACTTTCCCAAGGAGATGTCCACCAACAACACTGCTGAGTACGAGGGGTTGCTTGACGGCCTAAGGATCACGGCGGACCTCGGGGTCAAGAAGCTCATCGTCAGAGGTGATTCACAACTTGTCGTAGGACAAGTTAAAAAAGTTAATCAAAGCCCGTTGATGGAGGCCTACGTAGATGAGGTGAGGAAGCTGGAGGAGCGCTTTGACGGTATACATGCGAAGCATGTACCTTGAGAGGAGAATGACATTGCCGATTACCTTTCGAAGCGCGCTGCATTCAAGCTACCTATGGAACAAGCAACTTTTTTTCCTTCGGTTAACTCAACCATCCGTCGAAATATCAACAGAGCAGAACAAACGGAGGAAATCAGGCCTTGGCAAGTACATTGCCGCTGAGCCCCCAGGGGACGACGGCGAGGGTGTTGCCGCGGATGCTGAGCCTGCCGAGTAGCGACTGACTCCGTCGGGCCATCAAGCCCTGGCCGTAGAGACGGCCGCTCCCGTGGCATAAGAAATGCCTTTGGTCCTTGCCATCGAGCCATAGGCTCCGGCATGGGCATAGCATACCATCTAATTCCTCCAAACAGGGGAGCTTCCTGAGGAGTAGGAAGAAGCGTAGAAAGTAGCCCATCGGTCTGCCATGTATCAGTTCGTCGATGACGTCCTGTACAGAAAGAGACCGAATGGTGTGAAATTGAAGTGCATTCCTCGGGAGGAAGGACTGGAGCTGTTGGAAGAGATACACGGAGGCAGATGTGGCTCCCACATAGGGTCGAGGGCCCTTGCCGGCAAGGAATTCCTGCAAGGTTTCTTCTGGCCCACTGCCCTCTAGGATGCAACGGTACATGTAACCAAGTGTGAAGCATGTCAGTTCCATTCAAAGAAGCTTCATCAACCAGCTCAAGCCCTTCAAACAATTCCCCTTTCCTGGCCATTCTCGGTTTGGGGGCTCGACATCCTGGGCCCTTTCCCCTGCGCTGTCGGGGGCTTTGAGTACTTGCATGTTGCGATCGACAAGTTCACAAAGTGGCCAGAGGTAGAAGCAGTGACGAAGGTGACATCACAGTCAGCCGTCAAGTTCTTCAAGGGGCTAGTGTGTCGTTTTGGTGTGCCAAACAGAGTCATCACCGACAACGGCACGCAGTTCACAAGCCACACCTTCATGCAATACACCCGAGACCTCGGCAGCAGGGTCTGTTTCGCTTCCGTGGCACACCCACGGAGAAACGACCAGGCGGAGAGGGAAAATGCTAAAGTATTGCGAGGACTGAGGACAAAGACTTTTGACTGGCTGCACAAGAGCGGAAAGCGCTGGATTGATGAGTTGTTGGCGGTTCTTTGGTCAATCAGAACGACACCAAATCGAGCCACCGGCCAGACACCCTTTGCCCTCATATACGGGGCAGAAGCAGTTCTCCCCACCGAACTCATATACGGGTAACCTCGAGCGCTCGCTTATGATGAGCATGAGAAAGAGCAATTGCGACAAGATGATGCAACACTCCTTGAGGAATATCCTCTTCGGGCGGCTGTGAGAGAAGCACGCTACCAGCAAGCCTTGCGCCGCTACCATAGCCGCAAGGTTCATGCCCAAAGCCTTGAGGAAGGCGACCTTGTTCTTCTTCGCGTTTAGTCGGCTAAGAATTCCAACAAGTTGACGCCGAAGTGGAAAGGCCCTTATCGGGTAATACAAGTCACTAGGCCTGGTACAGTCCTCCTGGAGACCGAAGATGTTGTTCTAGTGAGCAACACCGGGAACATTGAACATCTTCGCAAGTTTTACCCATAAGGCGCGGTTGCCGCCCCCCCCCCCCCCCCCCCCGGCAACCCACCTTTTGTACAAGCCTTCCTGGCAAGGCATGCAACCCTTTGTACAAAGCGTGGCGTAGACCCTCAGGATAAATAAATGAAGCGCTGGCGCCCTAAGTTTTAGCATGCATGCTAGGTTAAGTCTCTCCCTCGGTTAGCGTTGATAGTGCATAGCGGCGACGTACCCCTAGCCTAGAGGTCGAGTGTGCGTCTTTCTGTCTCATTTGGTTCGAGGGCACGTGGACACTTCTGCTGAGATGCTTGGGAGAAAGAAAACCGACCAACGCTCCGGCCCCGCCAAGCCAAGACTGCTGGGGGCTGAAGACACAAGGATCTAACCATGGCAAGCCAAAGTTTCCGAGGGCTGCGGATTCAGATAAGTCCTTCATCCCCTATTGTGCATTTCCATATAGAACTGGGACAAATGAAATGTCATTTTGCTCCAAGACCACCGTGCTTCCCTGTTTTTGGTACACAAGTCCCTGGGACAGAACCGGGTCATAGACGCGGTGGCAAGGAAATAAACGAAGGGCCTAACTCTACTTTGCCCCTGCCTCTGCCAAAAGCATGAGAATGGTCAACTGATGTCAAGGGACGGGAAAGCCTGTTGCTGGGCGACAATGTTTCTCTTAAATATAACAAGGATTCGTTCCATGGCATGGGCCTCGCTCACGCACAGAGAACCATAGCGGTACATTTCATGCGGAATTAAAAAGTGAGCAAGGGGATTACAAATTTTAAATCTAACAAGTGCCCGCAGGCTTACAAACTAAAAAGAGATAAGATGCCCATAATACCTTTCTTTCCCCCTCCTCAGAAGGTGGAACAAGATGGCAGGAGGTCAAAAAGAGCGCCTAGGCGAGGTGCGAGGAGCAGAAGGCACCAAGAGAACGTCCCGATGCCGGGAGGGGAGCTGGAAGATGAGGCAGCGGGCCGGCAATATGCGATGAAGGCATCATTATCCGCGTACTCCGACTTGACGGCCGCCACCCGCCTTCTTCGCCTTCTTCGGCCCTCCTACGCCAGCCGCCCAAGGATACAACGGGTAGCGCCCCGATGCAGAGCTTGACGAGGAAGGCCCTTGGCAGGCCACACGATGTAGGGCGGAGCGAGGTGGTCAGTCGGAGACGAGGTCGACGTGACCCCTCTTAACGCTCTCGTCGTCGCTGTCGCTATCCTCCTCATCACTCCCGCTTGAAGAGGAGTCTTCATCGTCGGAGGAGCACTCCACGCAGCACTTCAGGCGAGTTCCAAGATCTCCAAAGACCTTGACGGAGAGCAGGACGCCCTCCATTAACTTGAAGTAGAGGACAAGCCCCGCCGCCAGGCTGTGGATGCGATTGAACGCCTTCCATCCACGACGGAGGTACATGGCGTGAGGAGCGGGGAAGTCGACGTCGACCCACGTGCCGTCGTTCCCGCAACCCCTCATGTGCAACCAGAGGGTCTGGGGTGGATTGAGCTCCATCTCCCGAGCAAATGGGGTAGGGATACGGAGGCGGCGACGCGGTGGCCAGCGCACCCTGATGAAGAACTCACGGGGATGGTCCCCGACGTGGCCCTCCATCGGAGGAAGCATCGCTGGCGGAGGCAATGCCGATGCGCCGCCTAGTCCCCCTCTCCCCCAAGCGTCATGGAGACCTCGGTCTCGCCCCCTCCCCCTTCCTCTCATGGCCCGCTCTGCCGCCATGAGCTCATGGGAAGGAGGGACGCGCTGAGGAGCAGCAACCCTCGCTGCCACCGTCAAAGGGCCGACGCCTCCTCTCACCATGGCTGATGGGAGAAAGTAGCCGAAGTGAATGGAGGATGCATGCTGGGAGAATGTGGGATGACATCCCCCTCCCCCTCCTTATAAAGGGGCGAGGTCAAGGCTCGGCTGCCCCACTCAACCAATCCAACCACCGGAGGCGCAGGGAATCAGGACCGACCCGCTGCCCCAATCAGCGACGGCCCGGTTTCCCGCCTCCACCGCCTGCCACCTGCATGGGGGACACGTGGCGAGTAAGAGGAATTGAGGGGACAGGTGAGGCGACTGTTTCCCACCCCGTGATCGTGGGGGACTAACGCCTTGAAGACCACGACCCAAGTCCACCAAAGTAAATGACCCGCGCCCCTGCGCCTCCCTCTTTTTATGGGGAAGGCGCGAGACGCCTCTTTACCAAGATGTGACGCATGCGTGTGGAAACCACCCAAGGCATGACCCCCACATCACTCACTATCCTCCACGTCGCGCTTTCAACGCAGGTCGTGGGGAAGCGTAGCGGATGAGAAGTTACTGCGATAAAATCCTCCCCACCTGCCCGCGCACCGTTCTGGGCCTAGCCAACACCACGGCGTGCTTATGTGTGGCCCAGGCCCGGGGGCTCCTGTCGGTGTACAAAAGTAGGGGCTCCTCTTTTGACCCCTTTACTTGTGCACAGGCAGTCAGAGCCACGCACCATGACCACACTTAGTATGGCAGAGGAGGGAAGCCGGAGAGAAGCCGAAACACGAGACAACCAAGGCAATGCCAAGACCAGAAGCGCAGGAGGGCAAGAAGGCCAGAAGACGGCGACCGTCGGTGGGATCCTAGCCGAGGAAATCCATAAGACCCCCGGCAAGACCCTTGCCAGGGACGACTGTAACGCCACATCACCACCCTTGCCGGGCCCCCAGCAAGACCCTTGCCGAGGGCATCAGCAGGGCCACTGCCAGGCCCGCCCCACCCAAGACTCCACCACTGTCCCCAAGCAGCTGCTAGCTCAACTAGCTGGGCAGGCACCTGTGTGGCGATGGGCAGCCTCTACACCGACTCATCAAGCACCTGCGTGGCGGCATGCAACCCTTCATGAAGGCTCCACCATCGCGCCAGCCCAGCAGCCAACGAAAATGTGGCGCCGTGATGCCTCATCAGCTCGGACGCGTGTCGAGGCCAGGCGAGGCGGCGACAGCTAGGACGTGCTTCCTTGGCGTCCCCGATAAAGAAAGGATGGCACTTCGGCAGCGCATTAAATGCGTTTGTCCGATGGTCCCAGAGGATAGGCTTGTCAACTATAGACCGTTCCACCTCCTGTGCGCCACTGTGGCAACCCATTTTCCTATAAAAGGAGGCCCGAGGCGACCAGGAGAGGGATTCGGCTCTTTTGGGCAACTTGCACCCCGTAGCTAGCTCAAGAACACAAGAAGACTCAAATACATCCACCAAAGCAGGATTAGGGTATTACGTATCTTCGCGGCCCGAACCTAGGTAAACGATCCGTGTGCTTCCTGTTAGACCCGCTCTTCGCACAACCTCGTGCCCGCCAACGGTAGAAGGGATCCCAGTGACCCCATAGGTGTCGTTTCCACCAACACTTGCCCTGCCAACAAATCCACGCACACTCCTAAACCTCATGCATGCTTTATCTGGTTTAGTTGGAACTCAGGACTTTAAATCAATCTCGGTTACTTCATATACACCTTTAGGTTGGTGTGTGGGCTTCCTTGGAGCGTTCCTCCGTGTCGTGATCGGAAGGGTAATTGTTGCACCTCTATCCCATTCAAGACTACTTGATCCCTCACAATCTGCTAAAGACCTAGGGTTGTCCAAATCAGATGAAGATACATGGCCTGAATGAGTGTTGTCGCTGCTACTCGGCATCTACAGAGAACACATGCGAAACTCGGGAAAGGAGGATAAGCATAAAACTAACAACTTGGTATCAAGATTTCTAAACATGCCATGCAATAATTTAGAAAATGTACAGCTAATTTGTTTAGTTTGTGTGACTCAGGCGCCCACGATCTATAAATAGGCAGTAACTTATCGAAACAAATACAACTTATATGTATTAAGGAAGGTTGATAATGAACATATATACGCTCTCCATTATTATATAGCCAATTTGGGAACATACAGAACGAAATTGGAAGAGGGATCGCGAGGAAATATGCCTCACCATAATGGAGAGTAGTAACTAACAGGCTTCTTAATGCAAACCTAGCCGATCCACAAGAGAGGCGAGGGTGGCTGGCGATCAAACGAAGACGGCGAGGCGCGGGCCGCCACGTGTTGGGAACGACACTGGAGGTAGGCTTGACGCCGAAGAGCGGGCACACGGCCGGGGATGTGCTGTGGATCTAGGGAGGGGGGAGCTGGCAAAGGAGATTGGGTGGACTAGTTGAGTGAAACGCGGGCATACGGTGGGGGGTGTTTGCGGCCTAGGTGAAAAGGGTGAAAAATATCCCTGGTCACCGCGCGCGTGGAAAGGCCTATGGAAACGGTAGCCTCTAAGCGCTCGTGTGCACAAACAGAATAATTTCATTTGGAATGAAGACATACTAATTTTGAAATGAAGACGTGAGTTCATCGCTTCTCAACTAAATTTCTCACACGTAGACCAATCACAATTTTACCACTGGTTTGATTTTCTAGCGCATTTCAGGTCTCGTGTGCTATATGTAAGACATTTTTTGGCATTTACCGTGCATGTTTGCATATAAATCAATTCCTAGCCAGACTGCATTTCCTATCGAAAGGGATTAGGATTGTCGTTCGATCTGGGAGCATCCAATGGTGTAGACATACGATCCATGGGGTTTGGGTTCTGGCCAATCATAACGCACAACTCAAATCGCACGCGCAGCGAGGGGGGCATCGTCCATGGTTTGGTAGGCACACGGCTTTCGTGTGTGAACTGTGTGCTATTTGAAAACATTTTTTTGGGAGGGGCTATTTGAGAACATGTACATGTGTTGTCGAAAGGGATGAGGATCGACGTTCGATCAAGGAGAATCCAACGGTGTAGACATAGGATCCGTGGGGTTTGGGTTCTGGCCAATTGGAACGCACGACTCAGAACACGCGCGTGGAAGAGGGGTGGGGGTGGTGCATCGGCCATGGTTTAGTGGACACATGGCTTTCATGAGTGAACCATGTACTCTTTGAAAACATTTATATTACCTAAAATCATATTTTTGTTCGATGAAAACATGAGTTCATCCTTTCGCCTCCAATTTTTTTCCATGGTAAGAAATCATGAGTATAGTGAAGAGTGTCATATACTAGTATCATGAATATACAGTACATATGATACTACCTTTAATTAATTATAGCGCATAGTATAATACATAGAGTATAGTATATCATATATATATATATATATCATATTTATTGCCATGCATGACACAAATTACATCGCATTTAACATGATACGATATCTACCTACTATATGTTACTCTAACCCTCTTTATATATATTTAATTCTTTGCCACATCAGCATATATACTTGCTATTTCCGAGTGCATGACATCGTCGGCTATGATACCACCACTATGGCCAGCCTTATATAGGGAGTATCGTATAGTACTATACATATATAGTATCATGCATACGATACTAGTGTATGATACTATGCACGTACCTTCATAGTGCGTATATAGTATCATAGAGTAGTACTAGCTCCCTCTGTAAATTAATATAAGAGTGTTTATATTACTAAATAGTGACCTAAACGCTCTTATATTATTTTACGGAGGGAGTATATATCATAGATGAACGTATTTATGGCCATGCATGACACAAAGTAGTATAGCATTTATTATATAATATATATATATATATGTTACGGTATCTACCTATGTTACTTCTTCTTTGCGACATCATCATATTTTCTATTCCCGGGTGCATGATACGGCTATGATACCCCCACTATGGCCACCCTAATTAGGCTGGTCGTAATATCGGAGTATCAAGTGGTATTATGCATGCCAACTAGACTTTTTGGATGATGTGGCACACAGTTAAATGATGAAAGAGAGGGTGTGTGGTATCATATCATGATACCGTATCATATTAAATGTTTTACTACTTTGTGTCATGCATGGTAATTAATAAGGAACCTAAGATACTAACTCGTGATACTATGCTTGCGCGCATTACGGAGGTATTGCCGATCATATAGTAGTATCATGCATATATACTACTTCCTTTCCGTTTTATAGGCCTATCTCAAAATTTTAGTTTGTCCATTTTATAAGGCTCAATTTGGTTGTTCCCCATCACATGTCCAGATTCCAAGGTGCATTAAATCATTGCATGCAATTATTAAGAGAAAGTGGACCAATGCATGTACTTTATATACGCATGCATGTATTGCAATTATTATATTGGAAAACATAAATTTTTGAGGAAAACAAAAGCATTAATTGGGTGTTCTTGCAAACTACAAAGGTATTGTACCACTCACCATCTACCTTGGTTGGTGAGATTTTTGAATTGAGCCCTATAAGGCTGGTTGTAATGGGGAGAGTATCATATATATATATATATACTAGTAGTATCATGCAGATATATATATATGATAGTATAGCTAGGATACTAGCTACTTCCGTAATGCATAGTATCATAAGTTAATATCTTAGGTTGCCTTACTAATCACACAAAGTAGTAGTGCAAAATTTAATATGACACGGTATCATGATGTTATACCACATCCTCTCGTGTGTGCCACATCATCCAGAAAGTCTAGTTGGCATGCATCATACCGCTTATGATAATACCATTACAACCAGCCTAGCTAAACCAGAAAGGAGGGAGTATGAGACTAGATAGCCATAATGGAGAGTAGTACACTGGTAACATACACATATCCCTAGACTATATATGTTACTACCTTCATAGTGGGTAGTAACATAAGTGTAGTGTGATGCAAAGCTTCATTTCTTAGGTTACAGACTTTATATTGCATTGGGACATGTGATGCTACAATAACTATCTAAGTTACTGAAACTATCTCTCTCCTCATTAACTTATTGCCACATAAGCAAGTTTGCTGAGTTGGAGTCCGTGTTACTGCTAAAGTTACTCCCGCTATGGATAGTCTGATACTAGCTAATCGTCTATGATATACTAGCTACCTCACTAAGAGCATGGTTAATAATACAGCCAAGGGTCGGCTATAAGAAGTTGACATGTCATATACCGCCAACCTCTTAGCGGGTATGTACAATAATAAGTTTTATATATGTACTAGTTTATCAATAGTTGGCCCACCTTACATCTTCACAATGTGCCTTGGCGGGTCTCCAATTGCAGCTGGCTTTACTAACAAAGAGCCCGCTAGTCTTCCCTTTCCTCGAACTAATAAGCACATATATATTATTCTATTCCTTATAGCCAGACTACCCATAGTGGGAGTAACATAGGTAGTAACATCACACATATCTAGATAAAATAGATGATGTGGCAAGGAATAAATGAAGAAATGGAGGAAAGTGGATATGTGTGATGTTACTACCTATGTTACTCCCCTTGTGGGTATAGTCTTACTATAGTATGATACTACCCATAATGGGAGTAACATAGGTAGTAACATCACATATATCTATATAAAGTAGATGATGTGGCAAGAAATAAATGAAGAAAGATAGGAAAGTAGTAACATAGCTAGTTACTAGTAGTATGAGTAACATCACATGTACATATCAAGGCAAGATATGTCTATAGCCTAATAAATGAAGTGTTGCATGTTACCAAACATATATGTTGCTCCCCACTCTAGAGGTAGTAACATAGACTAGTGTAACACATGGGCATGTTACTAGTCTATGTTACAACCCATTGTGGCTAGTCTGAGTAACATCACACATCTCAAGGCAAGATGAATCTATAGCCTAATAAATGGAGTGTTGCATGTTACTACACATATGTTACTCCCCACTATAGAGGTAGTAACATAGACTAGTAACATTCTATGTTATTACCTATTGTGGCTAGTCTTATGTCACTCTATTGTGTACTTACTTGCTCTAATAATGCATATTATCATAGAGTAGCTAGTATCATATGTAGTACTTTATTTATATTGTCATGCGTGACACATAGTAGAATAACATTTATTATGATATGGTTTCATGACATGATACTTAACCCTCTCTTTATTCATTTAATTAATTTTATGACAGCTCATCAAAATTGCCTAGTTGGCATGTATGATACTAGCTATGATACCCCCTAACTATCATTTGTGCGTCACTTTGTGATTTTTCCTGTGCTTTTTCGAGAGCGGGGAGAAGTTTCAAACATTTCGGCCGCGAAGTGCAGCCACTAGCATAGGCCTAGTTGTTATTTTAATTACAGAAAATTTAGATGGAGTTCGAACATCATCAAAATCGATGTGTGCCTGTGGCGTGCTCTCATGACCCCATGGAAAAAAATTGGTAAAGCTTGGCACAAGTTTTGATGACCGCTCCTTCCAAACTGGAGAATCTCACATGAAGGATCATGGTTTTCCAAAAGGAGACATGTCAATTCCAACTCCTCTAGCCGGTGACTTCATTGTTTGGCCTCATAAAAATTTCCATGGTACGCAATCACCATTATACCATGGGTTTGATTTTTTGGCGCATTTCAGGTATGAGAATCACCGTTTTGTGCATACGAATAAAATTACAATCGGAACTGCATGTGCTATCGAAAGGGATGAGGATCACCATTCGATATGGGAGAATCCTACGGTGCAGACGTATGATATGTGGGGTTTGGGTTCTAGCAAATCAGAAAGCAAGACTCAGATCATGGGCGGGGTGGCGGCGGGGTTTGGTCGGTAGACGGCTTTCATCAACGAACCGTGTGCTATTCGCAAACCAGATTGCATATTTTTGTTACCACATACTGCAGTGAGATCTATTGAGTGTGCTATCTCTATGATATAATAATAATAATAATAATAACAAAAAAAGTTCATATTCATTGCATTAGCTGACAGCATATCAGGGTCAACATATTAACGGTTCTTACATCAACAGAAAACTGGGCATCACTCACAAATTCAGTACACGCGACAGTTCTAAATTGAACGAATTAAGTTGCAGGATAGGCATAGGGACCAGTCTTACGGCTTAATTCCCATGTACATGGGAATTGGGATCATTAAGTTGACCCCGAATGAACTTGGGTTTTTTGATGATTTTAAACTTCTTCTCTGTTGCACTGGTGTGTGATCCCTTGGCTGGAAACTCATCAAGTTCATCGTACTCATCCTGATCGGCAACATCATCGACACCCAGTACTCTTCTCTTCCCATGCATCGCTAAATGGTCGTTCTTATGCAAGGGGTCTTACACAAAGAAAATCTGGGTAGCATCGCCGGCAAGAATGAATGGGTTCGGAGTGATATGCCATCGTTGTCCTGTTAACACAGGTCTTCCTATACTCACCAATCCTTACTTGACCAAGAGGGATCCATGCACACCTGAATAATGCCACCTTAACTTTCACATAGTAAAGCTCCCAAATCTCTTTGAAGGATCCACAGTATACCCTTTTATTAGCTTCATTGACAGTCATGCATTCTATTCGAACAGAGCTGTTCTAATACGAGGTGTTCTTATCACGTTCCTCGGTGTAGAATGTGTATCCATTTATGTCATATGCTTGGTATGTCATATGCTTTTGTGCCAACCACGTAGCAATGTCATCGATGGATCCTTGTGCCAAATGATTCTTCAGCCATTCCTCGTAGTTCTTAGTGTGCTCCTTCATCTCCACCTCTGATGAAGGCACCATTGGTAAGAATCTTTGGCGTATCTCCGCCAAGTGTTCTTCAGCATAAGCGATGAGAAATCGGTTGTTAAGCAATACTGTCAAATGGGCTTTCTCTGCCAATTGTCCGGGTGCAGCCATTTTCGTGCCAGCAATAACTGGCTTACCTTTTCAGCCTTCCCTCATGGTGAGAGAGGGGCAAACCTATAGGTCTTTGTTTCATGTATTCGGTGCAAAACTCAACCACCTCCTCCGTGGTATAGCCTTGTAGGATGCTTGCCTCTGGATGGTTTCGGTTCCGACAAAAGCGCTTCAGGATTCCCATGAACCGCTCAAAGGGATACATGTGTTGAAGAAACACAGGACCATAATACTTTACCTTGTCGACAAGGTGCACAGTGAGATGGACCATGATATCAAAGAATGATGGTGGGAAAAACATCTCTAGGTTGGACAATATTCTTACAATATCATCTTGCATATGATCCAACTCTTCGGGATCTACAACTTTCTGCCATAGTTGGTTGAAGAAATCATAGAGGTCAATGAGTGTGTTTCTTATATCTTTGTCCATCAGATTCCTGATGGCCACCGGGAGGATTTGTGTCAACATTACGTGGCAATCATGTGACTTCTTGTGGCCCAACTTCATTTTACCTAAGCTCACATCCATGAGACTTCTGATGTTTGCGGAGTAGGAAGAGGGTGTCTTAACTGACAACAAATAGATGAAGAACCATGTTTCTTCTTTTGTACTAAAATTGTAAATCTGGCAAGCTTTGATGAATTTGTCATCATCTTCTGCTTCACTCTTGCGTTATGACTGATCAGCAAACATATCGAGTCGTGAACCGTCACCATCCTTTCTTTTAACTTTAATCTTGAGCAGAGTACCAAGGATGCTTTCACATACGTTCTTCTCTATGTGCATGACATCGATGCAGTGACGTACACATAGAATTTCCCACTAAGGTAATTCCCAGAACACCAATTTCTTCTTAAACCCTTGATCCTTGGGTGTTAGTTTCACCGTCAAAGGGTTGTTCTTGCGAAGCACAACATTAATTTTTTTAGCCATGTTGTGGACCACCACCCCTTCATAGGGTCTTGGGGCTGCAGCTGCAGCTGCCTCTGCCGTACCATCAAATTCAGCTTTCATCTTTCGGTATGGGTGATTTTTCTGTAAGAACCTATGATGACGCAAATACACTGTTTTGTGCTAGTTGGGAAGTCTTCTACTAGCTGTCCTATCCATGCATGTGACACACCCTACTTCTCCCCTTGTTTTCTGCCCTGATGTGTTGCCTAATGCCGGCATATCTTGAATGGTGTGCACTAGCATGGCATGTAGATTGAAAATCTCCTTTCTGTAAGCATCATAACATTTTACAGGAGGCGCATCTATCCACACTGTCAGCAGTTCTTCTACCAGTACCTGAAAGTAAATGTCGATGTCATTTCCAGGTTGCTTCGGGCCTTGGATAATCATTGACATCATAATGTATTTTTTCTTCGTACACAACCAAGGAGCTAGGTTATATAAGCACAGAAGCACCAACCATGTGCTGTGATTGGTTCTCATATCGCCAAAAGGATTCATCCCGTCAGTACACTCCCCGAGCCTTATACTTCTAGGATCCTTGGCAAAATTTTCAAACTTTTTGTCGATTAATTCCCACTGAGCCCCATCTTTCGGGTTCCTCATATACCTATCCGCAATTCTCTCATCATGATGCCACCGCAAACAAACGCCTCAACCTTGGAATTAAAGGCAAGTACCGAACAACCATGAACGGGACTCCTGTCTTGATCTCATCGTCCAATTTGTACTTGTCCTTTGCTCTCCCGCGCTTGTATCGTGGATGCTTGCATGTGGGACATGCATGAAAATCTTTGTACTCACAACGGTACAATATACAATCATTCACACAAGCGTGTATCTTCTGTACTTCAAGTTCCAATGGGCAAACAATTTTCTTCGATTCATTCGTGCTTCTGGGGAGCACATTATCTTCCGGAAGAATTTCTTTCAAAAGACCTAACATCTTTGTGAAGCCCTTGTTTGATAGACCATTTGCTGCTTTAAATCTGAGAAGTGCCAAGGTGGCACTCAAACTGGAATATTTCTTTTTGCAACATGGATACAATTCTTTCTTGGAGTCTGCATCAATGGTTGGCAGATCCTTGTACCCAATCATATGCTTATCTGGGCCCTCGAAATCTGCAATCATAGCAGGAAAATCTGGCATATCAAGATCGTCGTCATCTTTGTCGACGTCTTGGTTTTCCAGTGGGCGTTTCGGCTTTCCGATGTTCCATTGGTAGCCTAATGCCTCTGTCCCGATGTTACATTCAACATCCATGTGACACTCATCGGGGCTTGGCATCTCGCTGCCCTGGGTATCTTCATCCATGACCTCCTCTTCACCGTGTCTAGTCCAACGTATATATCCTCCATGAATCTCCTAGAGACAAAGTGCATATGGACATCTGCAACTTCATGTGACTCTGTATTGGCACAATCAGTACATGGACACAGGATGTAATCCACATCACCAATTCTCCTTTTTGTACTTTTAGCCAAATTCATGAACTTGTCACGCCACTGATAAAATCTGTGGTTTTCCGATTCTTCATCCATCGAGATCGTTCCATCTGCAGAACAGGAATGGTAATTAAAAACAAAACAACAACATTAATACATTGATTAACTACTGTCCAAAGATGCATGCATAAATCACAAGGTTTTATTTTAACAATTACTGCGGGTGCTCCATGTTGTTATCCAGACGTGCTATGACAAAAATTAATGTCCAGTCAATTTAGACGCAGAGTACTAGTACAACACTACATTTAGGAATTGAATACCTAAATTTGGCCAGTCACGAAAAGAATACCTTAATTAATTAGCCACGCGGCGACCTCCACCCAGAAGACAGACAAGCACAAAGCGGCGGCACGCCGAGACAGCAGGGTTGAGGAGCAAAGCTTAGTGCGGCTGCCGCCTGAAGTTCGACCTCCACTATCCCGCCATCGACCGTGATGGATTGATGACCCACAAGTACAGGGGATCTATCGTAGTCCTTTCGATAAGTAAGATTGTCGACCCAACGAGGAGCAGAAGGAAATGATAAGTGGTTTTCAGCAAGGTATTCTCTGCAAGTACTGAAATAAGTGGTAACAAATAGTTTTGTGATAAGATAGGTTGTAACGAGCAACAAGTAACAAAAGTAAATAAAGTGCAGCAAGGTGGCCCAATCCTTTTGTAGCAAAGGACAAGCCGGAACAAACTCTTATAATAGGAAAAGTGCTCCCGAGGACACATGGGAATATCGTCAAGCTAGTTTTCATCACGTTCATATGATTCGCGTTCGATACTTTGATAATTTGATATGTGGGTGGACCGGTGCTTTGGTGCTGTTCTTACTTGAACAAGCATCCCACTTATGATTAACCTCTATTGCAAGCATCCGCAACTACAACAAAAGTATTAAGGTAAACCTAACCATAGCATGAAACATATGGATCCAAATCAGCCCCTTACGAAGCAACACATAAACTAGGGTTTAAGCTTCTGTCACTCTAGCAACCCATCATCTACTTATTAATTCCCAATGCCTTCCTCTAGGACCAAATAATGGTGAAGTGTTATGCAGTCGACGTTCAAATAACACCACTAGAGGCTAGACAACATACATCTTATCAAAATATCAAACGAATACCAAATTCACATGACTACTCATAGCAAGACTTCTCCCTTGTCCTCAGGAACGAACGTAATTACTCACAAAGCATATACATGTTCATAATCAAAGGGGTAATAATATGCATATAGGATCTGAACAAATGATCTTCCACCAAATAAACCAACTAGCATCAACTACAAGGAGTAATCAACACTACTAGCAACCTACTAGCACCAATCCCGGACTTTGAGACAAGAATGGGATACAAGAGATGAAGTAGGGTTTGGAGATGAGATGGTGCTAGTGAAGATGTTGATGGAGATTTCCCTCTCCCGATTAGAGGAGCGTTGGTGATGACGATGGTGATGATTTCCCCCTCACAGAGGGAAGTTTCCCCGACAGAACAGCTCTGCTGGAGCTCTAGATTGGATCCGCCAAGGTTCCGCCTCGTGGCGGCGGAGTCTCATCCCGAAAAGTTCCTCCTTATTTTTTTCTCATTGAAAGACCTCATATAGGAGAAGATGGGCATCGGAGAGCCATCACGGGGCCCACGAGGTAGGGGGCGCGCCCTAGGGGGGCGCGCCCCCCACCCTCGTGAGTAGGGTGTGGGCCCATGGCCTTCATCTTTGGCGTGGATTTTCTTTATTTCTTTTAAGACCTTTAGTGGAGTTTCAGGACTTTTGGAGCTGCGCAGAATAGGTCTCTAATATTTGCTCCTTTTCCAGACCAGAATTCCAGCTGCCGGCATTCTCCCTCCTTAGGTAAACCTTGTAAAATAAGAGAGAATAGCCATAAGTATTGTGACATAAAGTGAAATAACAGTCCATAATGCGATAAATATCGATATAAAATCATGATGCAAAATGGATGTATCAACTCCCCCAAGGTTAGACCTCGCTTGTCCTCAAGCGAAAAGCCGATAACAATAAATATGTCCTCATGTTTAGAGGTAGAGGCGTCGACAAAAATATAATACGGACTTGAAGGCATCATGATTATTCTCATAACAGCAACATATATAGATTTTATCATATGATTACTTATGTTCAAGTGATGATCTATTCACAATGCAAGAGTATAAATCATAAACTTTATTGGGCTCCGACAAACTATAATCTCAGTCATTGAATTAATTGCAATTTATCATAACATCGGAAAGAGTCTATGTCAGAGCTAAAAAGAAAGTCCACATACTCAACTATCATTTAGTCCTCCATAATTGCTAACACTCACGCGATACTTGTGGTTACGGAGTTTTAATCGGACACAGAGAAAGAGAGGGGCTTATAGTTTTGCCCCACAACCTTTTACCTCAAAGGTAATGTCAAAAATAATGGTTCATGCTCCCCTACATCCAATTAGATATATATATCATGTTCTTTCCAACATGCTGAGCTTGCCAAAGTATAAAATGAAAAAGAAAAGGTGAAGATCACCATGACTCTTGCATAAGGTAGAAGATAATAATAAAGGATAGGCCCTTCACAGAGGGAAGCAGAGGTTGCCATGCGCTTTTATGGTTGGATATATAAAATCTCAATGCGAAATAATGTCACTTTATATTGCCCCTTGTGATATGAACCTTTATTATGCAGTCTGTCACTTTTATTACATCCACATCACAAGATCGTATAAAGCTTATTTCTCCCTCACCAATCAATCATACATATTTAGAGCAATTTTTATTGCTTTGCACCGATGAAAACTTACTTGAAGGATCTTACTCAGTCCATAGGTAGATATGGTGGACTCTCATGGCAAAACTGGTTTAAGGGTATTTGGAAGCACAAGTAGTATTTCTACTTAGTGTTGAGAATTTGGCTAGCATGAGGGGGGAAAGGCAAGCTCAACAAGTTAGAGGATCCATGACAACATACTTTATCTCAGATATAAGAAATACATAACTCATTACGTTGTCTTCCTTGTCCAACATCAACTCTTTAGCATGTCATATTTTAATGAGTGCTCCCAATCATAAAAGATGTCAATGATAATATATCTATATGTGAAAACCTCTCTTTCTTTAGTACTTCCTATTAATTGCAACAATGACCAAAGCTATGTCTGCCAACTTCCAACAAATTTTAATCATCATACTCTTTCTATGTTAAGTCATTACTCTCAATAAGATCAATATGAACTTTTTGTTTCTTTTACTCTTTTCTCTTTTCTTTTATTCACCCAAGATCATGGCAAAATAATCAGGCTCTTGACTCAACACTAATCTTTATTATATATAACTCACGGACTCGATTACATAGAGGGATCATAAAGCAAAACTCAAAACTAGATCATGCCATAAACTTTATTCTACTAGATCAAGATACTACTAATAGGATCGAACTAAGAAAAATGGTAAATATAGGAGTTGTGATTGTGATACGATACCGGGGCACCTCCCCCAAGCTTGGCAGTTGCTAAAGGGAGTGCCCTTTCCCATGTAATTATATCTCCTTGGTCGGTGAAGAAGGTGGAGGTGACGGATAATCGCACATCGAGCGTAAGAGGTCCTCCAGCTTGCGAATAATGCCTTTGAGTGCGACAATATGCTCCTTCAACAAAATATTTTCTTGTGTGAGATACTTGTTTTGAACACGAGCTACCTCAATCATCTTGAAAGCTTCGATCTCAGTTGGGGTAAGAAGGTTATGATCAATTTGAAGGGTGTCTTTTGCTACTGGAGCTTGATCCTCCGGGGCCTTCTTGATCCTTTCATCGTTGTTGACCCTCGTGGGTTCTTCCCTCTTTAGATCTATCTTCATTAGCCAAGCATCGTTGTCACCATTGTTGGAGGAGGGAGACGACATGATGCCTAGCCTGGAAAACCCTGACAGAAAATAGCTTGAAACAAGAACAGAGGAGGTTTGCGTGATACGGGAGAGTATATAATGAATTTTTACCAACCAAAATACGTATCGTGCAAGAAAATGGAATCCGGAAGGCACACGAGGTGCTCACGAGGTAGGGGGCGCCCAGGGGGGTAGGGCATGCCCACCACCCTCGTGGGGCCCTCGTGTCCTTCCCGGACTGCTACTTATTTTTCTTTTTTTTCTAAATATTCCAAAACGGAGAAATATTGCCTTAAAAATTGTTTTGGAGTTGGTTTACTTATTGTCGTGGTTTTGTCACGGCAGATGTCCTAGAGAAAGGACTTAGTCGTGGAGCCATCGCTACGGGTTAGCTTGCAGGGGTTAAAGCAGACACAAGGACGCAAGAGAGTTTATACTAGTTCGGCCCCTTCAATGAAGTTAAAAGCCTACTTCTAGTTGTGATGGTATTGATGGGTGTTTCGATGACTAGGGAGCGAATAAGCTTCGCCTATGCCTCGAGTCGTTGTCTGTCGTCCTTGAACCGCCGCCGGGTCGTCCCCTTATATACATGGGTGACGCCTGCCGGTTCAGAGAGTCCCAACACCGGTTCATACTCGTATCCGGGTTGGTCTCTCCTTGTTCCTAACTCATATTACAAGTATGTGCACAAAGCTGATGTACGGCTATAGGTTGTAAACCGACTATGGGCCCTGGGCCTTTATCTGCCTCTTTGGGTTTTAACACCTTTGAACTACTGATGGAGTTAATCCGGCCCAGGTAGGCCGGTTTATGCCCAGTAGTAATATCCCCAACATTAGGCCCCAGATTGATTTGAACAGGTTCATGTCAATCCTTAGCAAAAATCTTCGTCTTCAACATCTTCTTGTAGTTGTTGAACCGCCGTGACGTCATCTTCTCTGTTTGCTGTAAACCAGCGTGACATCATCTGTCATAAAGAAAAACATCCATGATATCTTCTTGTTTAATAGATTCGCAATGACCGAGGTGACCGCCCTACTTCCAAAATCTGCGGTCCCTTGATTCCCGTGCCTGACACATGTCCTTTGCCTTATAAATAGGCCTGAAGGGTCATTCTTTTCTTCCCTTCATGCCCTTCCTCTTCGTCTTCCTCGTGTCGCTAGTCTCAGAGCTCCGCGGCTGCCGTCGTCTTCTGCATCACCCTTGGCCGCTGCATCAACTTGAACGCGCCAGAAAGCCGCGGTGACCTTCCGCGTTTTCCTCAGCTCTGGTAGGTCTTCTGTTCTTCTCAATATAGATCTGATCTAGGGCTTCGTGTTCTTACGGTGTTCATCACTTGTTCATACTCATGTATTAGCTCCTGGATGCACATGTAAACCCTTGCTTTGTGTAGCGGTAACTTTCAGTATCTGCCGCTAGTTTCCTGCCCAAAACCATTGATCTCACATATACTTCTGCTCATTGATTCAATACTGTTCTGCTTTGATCTTCGACTATTTTTCTTATTTTTTGAACTTGCTTCAGATCCAATGCCATAATAAGATCTTGTGAAACCTGTTTCTGCATACTTAACCATCCGCAATCTCAATTGCTTCAATGTTTAAGTCAGGCGGTTTAACCTTATAGAAAATTTTCCAAACCGGTATATGCCATTAGTCCCCTTGTTGAACCGCCGTGATGCTATTGCTTCATAAACTCCGGTTTAGATAGATCTGCTTCCGGTTTAACATTGCACATATCAATGTACTTTGTAGATTTCATCATGGCCAAGCAAGTGTATGAGTGCAATTGGGTCCCTTCTCGCGTCACAGAGGATCAACTGGATGATTTAGTCCTGATTGGCGCCTTGGGCAGCAAAGACATCGTCCATTGGAGGGCTCCTGGCAAAGAATGCCCCCCCCCCACACCTCGAGAAGGAGAGGTTGTTGTTTTCGTAGGCCACTTAGCCCGGGGTTTTAAACCGCCCGGCCCTAAATTCTACCGGGATGTTCTAGATGATTTCCAACTCCATCCGCAAGACACTGGCCCCAACTCTGTTACAAATATGTGCCACTTCCAAGTGCTCTATGAGCTGTTCTTTCAAGAGGAGCCCACAGTGGAATTATTCAGAGATCTTTTCCATCTAAACTGTCGTACTGAGTTCACTGATGGCTCTAATACGGAGTTGGGTGGCATGGCGATTCAAAAAAGGAAAGAGGTCACATACCCTCACGCCAAGCTGCACAGTCACCCCAAGGAGTGGAATCAGACATGGTTCTACTGCAAAGACACCTCCCCTGCTGGTGAGAATCCCTTGCCTGGCTTTCGTCCGGAGCGGCTCAGCAATACCCATCCTTTTCCTCAACGATTGAGTGCCCAGGAGAGAAGCAAATATGCTCCTCAGCTGTCAAAGCTCAGAGCCTTTATGGCCAACGGTTTAACAGGGGTTGACCTTGCTCGCTGTTGGATATCATGGAGCATACTGCCCCTTAGTCAGCGCTCCGGTTTGATGTGCGAATATACTGATAGTGTGGATGACCCACTGAGACATTCAAGACTCCAGCTCTCCGGTGAAGAGATCACAGAAGCTGTGCGTAAGATACTGAATGAACCGGAGCACATCTGCGCTAGAACCGGCCTGCTTCCCTTCTATGCCACTAACAAACCGCCAGGTGTAAGACTTTGATTTTTCTCTTTGCTGAGTCTGTTATTGATATGTATGGTCATTGTTTTTCATATCAGTGTCTGCATAATCAGGGCGATGATCCGTTTTGGAGCAAAAAGCTGTCGCAGGAGAAACCAGAGAAAGCAGATAAACCGGAAAGAGCAACCCGGCAAAAAACTAAAGCTGTGAAGAAGACTGCCCACCGGAAAAGAACCACTGCATCTTCTAATCCGGCCCTTGATGTCGAGGTGGATAATCCGGACCTTGAGGTAGAGCTTGACTCACTTGGTTTATTTTCCATGCATCTTATTGGTGATGATATTTGTCAGGATGATGCCGAAGCTAGCCATGCGGATGTTGCAGAGGTAATTATTCTCTCTTCCGATTCAGAAACTTTTCCTTCACAAAAAATCCGTCAGGCAAACCAGAAAGTTAAATTTTCTCATCCTCTTGCTTATTTGGATCCTAAACTTCTTATGAAGACTCAACAACACGAAGCTCGCCTGACCACCCGGCATAGCGGCCAGGTAGTTACCTCCGCCGGTTTACCGAACAGTCCGGTTCGGAAACGTCATTCCAAGGTCTCTAATTCGCTTGTCAGTGCTTGTCCTAAAACGGGCTGCTTTCGTCAACCTCTTAATCCGTCTGACTCCGATTATCAGGTTATTTCCCACTCATCTTCTGGCGAGTCATCGGCTACTCAGCTCCCACCGCTCAAAACGGTGCTTGGGTAAGCTATATTTATTGTGGCGTTTGCAGTATATTGCCTTAGAACATATGCTGTATTTAATTTTGTTATTCTTCTAAGGGCCAAACCTAGGCCGAGCAAGAAGGCCCGCCTTGATAAAGCGGCCGAAGAAGATGTCATTCTTGAACCAGGCACCACACCCAATCTTGAAGCGGCTATTCCTGAGGATATTCCCAATGATCCACCGCAGCCAGATGATGATCTTACTGCTGAGGAAAGACCTACTGATACTTCAGATCCTATCCATCAGCCCACAGGTTCCCTCCGGGTTGAAAGCTCCACCGGTCCCGCAAAACCTACTGACATGCCAACAGCTCCAGTGCAAACCAGCGGTACCAGTGATGATGAAGTTGTCATTACTGGCACTGGCCATACTGAGCCAAGCAATCCTGTCGCTTTATCCAAACATTCTGCCAAGGAAGAACTTGCTGCCTTTGTTAAAGGCAAGTGGAACGCTGATCTGACGACTTATGCTTCTCTAAACGCCCAAGATATCCATTCCGGCTATCTGAACCGGCTGTATAACAGCCGTGACTATGAAGCCGGTCTGGTCAACATGATGAAAGACAAATATGAGGTAATTTCCATATGCTCCTTCTTGCTTGTATGCTTCCATTCCTGACTCTCCTAGCCCCCAAGGGCCGGTTTGGAATATTCTTTCAAACCGGGACTTAAATAATATAAATCTTGTTGCTTTGAAATTTGCTGATGTAGCCCCCAAGGGCCGGTTTAACTTTACCGTAGTTAAACCGGTACTTTAAGTAATTGAAACTGCTGTATCAGAATATATATGATCAAATAGCCATTAGCCCCCAAGTGCCAAGTTGAATACTTGTATTGATCTTGGGACTTTGTAAACAATCGAAAGATGAAGGGGTAAATCGGGGGCCGCTTTAGATCAAATATGCATTAGCCCCCAAGTACTAAGCGCATAACTTGTTATGTGGTTGGTACTTGAATCCTTCTACCAGTTTGCTGAAGCATATATCTGTATGCATGCAGGTGGAGCTGAAGACGAAAGAGAACCAAGTCATCGATCTTCAAGAAGCCCTGAAAACCCAACAAGCTGAAACCTCCAAAGCAGAAGAGGAATTGGCCAGTGCTTTAAGCGCCATGGAACAACTTAAGGAAAACTTCAAAAAGAAACAGGCGGACTGGGCCACTGAGAAATCCGCTTTGATCAAACAAGAAGAGGATGCTGAGGCTGCACTAAAACCAGTGGTAGATGAACTGACCAGCATAAAGCGGCACGTGCATGCCATGACTGCTGCTATCTTTGGTAAGCCAGTTTTCCTACTGAATTGGCTCTGCCTTTTGACAACGTCGCCGGCTTATTAACCCTTTATGGTATTTCAGGGACACACATTGGTCACTTAGGGTCAGATGTACGGAAGAAGCTAAAAGCCGCCTATACATTGGTTGAAAAATTGTATACTGGTGCCCAGCGGATCATCTGTACCGCCTCTCATAACAAACCGGCGCCTACTTTGATTCAAGATACGGTGATGAAACTGTCGGTGCTTCCTGCCCGGATTGAAGAGCTAAACAAATCTGCTGCTCGAACCGGCGCAATCAATGCTTTAATCCAGGCAAAGGCCTGGGTGCCGGATTTTGATCCTGTTGAAGCGGCTCAGGGCTATCCCAGCTTGAAGGAAGACGGATCAGAATTCGGTGAAGCGGATCTGCGAGCAATAAACTGGGAGGTGCGTCCACTAGCTTGTCATTTGGCTGAGGAAGCAGACTTGTCTCGTTATCAAGCGCAGTATGATAGTCAGAACAAGCGAATAGCTGCGCCAATCCATGAATCGGAAAATCTGATTCCTCCAATCTGTAAGCATACTTACGCTCCCGATATTGACCCGTCCTTGCTGATCCATGATGAAGCTGTTTTTCAAGCATTAATGGGAATCGACTAGACAACTGTGGATTTCCAGCCACTAGGTAGGGATACGGAGGCTGAAGCGGCGCAGGACGACCCACAACCATCAGGCCAGGCTGGTGACCAAGCTTGAACCGGACGCCGGTTTAAAACTGCCTCTTCTTCACGAAAAACAATTATATTATTATGGGCACCATGTTGCCTTGTAATAGGCTAGCTGATACCTTTGATGTTGATATGCCTTCGTGCATAATTTGTTCTTCCTGTGGCAATGAACTTTCCAAAACACTTTCTGAAATGAAAAATTCGTCAAGTGCCACCGCGGTTGTACCGTCAGGCGGAATATGATGTCTGCATATATGAAATCAAAACAAAATTTTAAGTATAACCAAATTTTGAGATACATAATACCTGCCGTCATTGAGTGTGAAGTTGGCTTGGCCAATCTTGAAGCGGAGTTTTGCAAACCCATACTGTTGGAGGAGATAACAGCTCCTGTATATATATGACGCTGGTTTACAATGTAAACCGTGCCGGGTTACGATAAATACCGTGTTACTCCATGAGAGGATGTTAACAACGCGGATTAAACCGGTCAAATAGCCTCTGGATTGACATGAACTATGTTCCGTCAATTGAAAAAAAAATTGTCGGTTTAAGAAACACAATAAAAAGCAAAAAGCCCCCTTCAAAGAAAAGTATGAAGCAAAAGCAACGAAAAAAAATGTTTGCCAAAAAAGACTTATTTAAGCTGATCAAATGGCGTAACCATGGCCAAACACGACCAAGCTCCCGTTAGGTGTAACTATGGTTCTAGTTAGCCAGGTCCCCAAGTGATTCTTGTGGCATTTTATGCCGACCAAATGGCGTGGTCATGGTTCGGGTTCGACCAAGCCCCCAAGTGATTCTGTGGCCTTAGGCCGATCAAGAGGCATGACTGGTTCAGACATGACCAAGTCCCCAAGTGATCTGGTGGCTTTCGCCTATCAAGAGGCATGGTATTGGTTCGGACACGACCAATCCTCCAAGTGATATAACACGATGCTTTTAGCAAAGCGAACTCAAGGGGTAAACTGGAGGCCGCTTTAGAGCAACTCCGTGTAACCTCACATGATGTAAAAGAACAGATACACCGCTTTAGCTGAGGTTCCGGTTTATTATACTTAATCATAATATATACATTATATGTACATAAGTATAGCCAATGGCTCAGGTATAGTAAGGCCGAAGATGAGCTATATTCCACGGCCTGTTAGTCTCCTCCTCTGATGTACGTGAGTCCTTATGCTCTCGAATATCGATCAGATAGTACGACCCGTTGTGCAGATTCTTGCTGACCACGAAAGGCCCCTCCCAAGGTGGGGATAGCTTATGCATATTAGTCTGATCTTGGATGAGCTGAAGCACCAAATCTCCTTCCTGGAAGGCTCTGGTTCTGACTCGTCGACTGTGATAACGACGAAGATCCTGCTGGTAAATCGCCGACCGGGCGGCTGCGATGTCACGCTCTTCATCCAACCGGTCCAAAGCATCTTGCCATGTTGTCTCATTGTCCGCTTCAACATAAGACGTGACACAAGGTGAGTCATGACGGATATCGCTAGGGAGAACCGCCTCCGCTCCATAAACCATGAAGAACAGTGTGTATCCTGTTGATCTGTTGGGTGTTGTATTGATGCTCCATAACACAGATGGTAATTCTTCTACCCAACAACCCGACGTTCTCTGCAAAGGAACCATGAGCCGGGGCTTGATGCCTCTCAAGATCTCTTGATTAGCTCTTTCTGCTTGACCATTGGACTGTGGATGTGCTACTGATGAAACGTCGAGCCGGATGTGCTCCTGTTCGCAGAACTCCTTCATAGCACCTTTGGCCAAATTGGTACCATTATCTGTGATAATACTGTGCGGAAAGCCAAACTAGAAAATCACCTTTTTGATGAACTGAACCGCCGTGGCCGCATCACACTTGCTAACAGGTTCTGCCTCCACCCACTTTGTAAACTTGTCCACCGCCACCAGGAGGTGGGTCTTCTTATCTTTGGACCTTTTGAAAGGCCCAACCATATCCAGCCCCCAAGTCGCAAACGGCCAAGTAATTGGAATCATCCTCAATTCTTGAGCCGGTACATGAGCATGTCTTGAAAACCTTTGGCAACCATCACATCGTCTGACCAGATCCTTCGCATCAGCATGAGTAGTTAACCAATAGAAACCATGGCGAAACGCTTTAGCCACCAGAGACTTTGACCCGGCGTGGTGACCACAATCTCCTTCGTGGATCTAACGGAAAACTTCACGGCCTTCTTCAGGAGACACGCAACATTGAAAAGCTCCTGATACACTGCAATGATGTAACTCACCGTTGATGACAGCCATGGACTTGGATCGCCGGATTATCTGCCGGGCCAGAATCTCATCTTCTGGCAACTCGCCCCGGTTCTTGTACGCCAGGTAAGGAAGCGTCCAGTCCGGAATAACATGAAGAACTGCCACCAATTGAGCCTCCGGATCAGGAATGGCCAAATCCTCTTCACTAGGGATCTTCACCGACGGGTTGTGCAGCACATCCAGAAAAACATTGGGTGGGACCGGTTTGCGCTGAGAGCCCAGCCGGCTTAAAGCATCCGCCTCTTCATTTTTCCGCCAGTCCACGTGGTCCACCTGATAGCCTCTGAAATAACCTGCAACAATATCCACCTCACGACGATATGCTGCCATGAGTGGGTCCTTGGAGTCCCAAGTGCCAGACACCTGCTGAGCCACAAGGTCCGAATCACCGAAGCACTTAACTTGACTTAGATTCATCTCCTTGGCCATCCGAAGACCATGGAGCAAGGCTTCATACTCAGCTGCATTGTTAGTACAAGGCAACATTAAACGGAGAACATAACAAAACTTATCACCTCATGGGGAAGTTACTACGACTCCAGCCCCTGAGCCTTCCAACTGCCTGGATCCATCAAAATGGATGGTCAAATACGTGTGATCCGGCTTTTCTTCAGGTGCTTGCATTTCTGTCCAATCATTGATGAAATCAACAAGTGCTTGAGACATAATCGCTGTCCGAGGCACATATTTCAAACCGTATGGCCCCAGCTCTATAGGCCACTTCACAATCTGGCCAGTTGCTTCCCGGTTCTGGATGATATCTCCCAAAGGAGCAGAACTGACCACCGTAATGGGGTGCCCTTGGAAGTATTGCTTAAGCTTCCGGCTTGCCATAAAAACTCCGTACACCAGCTTCTGCCAGTGCGGATACCTTTGCTTGGACTCAATGAGTACCTCGCTGATATAATAGACCGGATCTTGAACCGGATGCTCCTTACCTGCCTCCTTTCGTTCCACCGCAATAGCCACGCTGACCGCACGAGCATTAGCAGCAACATATAGCAGTAACGGCTCCTTGTCAATGGGAGCGGCGAGCACAGGCAGATTGGCCAATTGCCGCTTTAAGTCCTCAAATGCTTCATCAGCAGCAGAACTCCAGACGAACTGATCCGTCTTCTTCAACATCTGATACAAAGGGATCGCCTTCTCACCAAGGCGGCTGATAAATCGGCTTAACGCGGCAATCCGGCCTGCCAGGCGTTGAACATCATTGATACACTTCGGTTTAGCCAGGGAGGTGATGGCTGTGATCTTCTCCGGATTAGCCTCAATTCCCCTGTTGGACACCAGAAAACCCAATAACTTGCCCGCCGGTACACCAAAGACACACTTGTCCGGATTAAGCATCATCTTGTACGTCCTTAGGTTATCAAAGGTTTCCTTCAAATCATCAACCAGAGTCTCCTTCTCCCTGGATTTAACCACGATATCGTCCACGTAAGCATGTACATTATGGCCAATCTTCTTGTGAAGACAATTTTGTACACACCGTTGATAAGTTGCCTGGGCACTTTTGAGCCCAAAGGGCATAGACACATAGCAGAACGCTCCAAAGGGAGTTATGAATGCTGTCTTCTCCTGGTCCTTAACTACCATTTTGATCTGATGATAGCCAGAATATGCATCCAAAAAAACTTAAACGCTCACAACCCGCCTTAGCATCAATGATTTGATCAATACGGGGGAGGGTAAAAGGATCTGCTGGACAAGCCTTATTAAGATCTGTGTAATCCACACACATATGCCAGGTGTCGTTTTTCTTAAGGACTAGCACCGGATTGGCAAGCCACTCAGGGTGAAAAACTTCAACAATAAAACCAGCTGTAAGAGCCTGGCTACCTCTTCTCCAATCGCTTTGTGTCTTTCTTCGTTAAACCGGCGGAGGAACTGTTTCACCGGTTTGTATTTAGGATCCACATTAAGTGTGTGCTCAGCGAGTTGCCTCGGTACACCTGGCATGTCAGAGGGCTTCCATGCAAAAATGTCCCGATTCTCACGGATGAACTCGATGAGCGTGCTTTCCTATTTCAGATCCAAGTTGGCACTAATGCTGAACTGCTTGGACGAATCGCCAGGTACGAAGTCAACAAGCTTAGTTTCTGCTACCGATTTGAACTTCAGGGCCGGATCATGCTCCGTAGTTGCCTTCTTCAACGGAGTCATGTCCGCCGGATCAACATTGTCTTTATAGTACTCGAATTCCTCGGTGGCACAAACCGACTCTGCATAAGCCGCATCTCCTTCCTCGCATTCCAAAGCAATTTTGCGGCTTCTATGAACCGTTATTGTCCCCTTGTGACCCGGCATCTTGAGCTGCAAATACACATAACAGGGCCGAGCCATAAACTTGGCGTATGTCGGACGCCCAAACAGGGCATGATATGGACTTTGGATTTTCACCACTTCAAACGTTAATGTCTCCGACCTGGAATCATGGTCATCCCCAAAGGCCACTTCAAGAGCTATCTTACCAACGGGATATGCTGATCTGCCAGGCACTACACCGTGGAATACTGTATTGGACGGTTTAAGATTCTTATCTATAAGTCCCATACGACGGAAGGTCTCATAGTATAGGATGTTAATACTGCTCCCTCCATCCATGAGCACCTTGGTGAACTTATAACCTCCCACCTGAGGCGCCACCACCAGAGCCAACTGACCCGGATTATCGACCTGGAGTGGGTGATCCTCTCTGCTCCATATGATTGGCTGTTCAGACCAACGTAGATAACGGGGTGCGGCCGGTTCAACAGAGTTGACTGCCCACCTCTGAACCTTCCGGTCTCGCTTGTCCAGGCTAGTGGTAAAGACATGGTACTGCCCATTACTTAACTGCTTTGGGTTGCTTTGGTAACCTGACTGTTGCTGCTGTTGGTTATAACCACCCTGGTTGTTCTAACTATTTTGACCATTATGTCCGCCCGGATTACCATTAAATCCTGAACCGGAACTTCCTCCACCGTAACCCGGCCCGGACCCTGAGCCACCGCCAGATCCGTGATCATACCGGAAATTATTAGAATTCTTGAACTCCTGCATAATAAAGCAATCCTTCCAAAGGTGGTTTGCTGGCTCCTCCTTCGTCCCATGTCTTGGACAGGGCTGGCTTAGCAGATAGTTCAGGCGGTTTGGGTTGGGGTTGAGTGCTCCACTACGATTTTTCGGCCTACCCTTGCACCGCTGGCCATTGTCATGTACGTTGGTATTGGCCACAAAATCGATGTTGCCATCCGTTTTACGCTTGCCTCCTCCGCCATTGCCTACCCAGTGATGCTGCTGACCTTTGGAGCTGCTGTTCTTCTTCCCCTTCCCTATCTTGTCATCATCAGATTCGGGATCCTTGGTACTATCAGAATCAGCATATTTTACCAAAGCGGTCATGAGGGTCCCCATGTCGGTGCAATGACGCTTCATCCATCCCAATTTCAACTTCAGGGGCCCAAACTGGTAGTTGCCTTCTAGGGTTAATACTGCAGTGTCAGCGTTGATGCGGTCTGAGGAGTGCAACACTTGTGAAACCCGGCGCACCCAATGAGTCGTTGACTCTCCTTCCTCCTGGATGCATGCAGCTAAGTCCACTATCGACATAGGCTGTTTACAGGTATCCTTGAAATTGTTGATAAACCGGGCTCGTAATTGGGCCCATGAACTGATAGAATTAGCGGGCAAGCTTTTTAACCAAGTACGGGCCGTTCCTTCAAGCATCATGGTGAAATATTTCGCACACGCCGTGTCATCCACATCAAGCATCTCCATGGCCATCTCATAGCTCTCTACCCATGTCTCTGGTGGTTGATCCGCCGTATAATTTGGTACCTTGCGCGGGCCTTTGAAATCCTTAGCAAGCGCATGTTGCATAAAGAGGGGACGAGGCAAGGCACCCCCAAAGAACTATAAGTAACACCAAGTTCGATTGAAATGGTTGGACGAACCGGCGTGAGCTGCCGAGCCTGATGCTGTGTGGCTAACTCGGCCTCCCTATGCGCTCGGGCCCGGTTCACCACTTCCTGAGCGTCATCAGCACCACCCGTCGGGTTGTTGTCCCGGGGTGCCCCACGTCGTTCATTACTCGACACTGCCGGTTCATCCATATGTCTGCTATAGCTCCGGCTTGGACGAGGGGTCGAGTGGATCCGGTTGCGGCTGTACGAGTATGCTTCCTGTTGGGCCAAAGCGGTCCTCAGAAGTTCCTTGACCCGCCGTGTCTCTACTGCCTGTGGCGAGTCACCTTCAATTGGAATGGCCTCCAGCCGTGCAGCAGCGGCAACAAGATTGTCCATTGGGCTGGAGTAGTGACCCGGGGGTGTTAAAGCAGCCTGAGGTACAACGGTGTTTTGATGAGGCGGGTCGATCCGACGAGGCTGAACCGGTCCACCGGTCCCAGGGGCTTCTGCCCGGTTCCCCTCTAGCGGATTGCCGGCTCTTGGTCCTGGAGTGTTGAAAATGTCTCTGGCCTCAAAAACCGGAGGTAAGCGGGACCGGTGCTTCCTCCTCATGACTTCATGTGATGCACTCTGGTCTAACATAAGCCTGTAGGCCTGTGCGTTTAAAGCAGCCCGCTCTGCGGCCATCCTGGTGTCCTCAGCCGCCAGATCCGCCTTGGCCTGGGTGATCTGTTCCTTTACCTTTGCAATCTCCGTATTGTGAACGTCCTGATCTGGCGGATTTACTTCCGCCATAAGCACAGTCAACGCATCAAATAGCTCTGCTAGAACCTGAGCCGGCGGGCGCACAGGGCCTCCTGCCCCAGCGGCCGTTGCTGCTGCTGAACCGGAAATCGTTGCCGCAGCTGTCGAAGAATGAAGCGCTGCTTGTGTTCCGGCCATGAATACTCTAACCCGGTTGGGCAGATCAGAGGGGTCCGAAATACTGTCGCCATCGGAACATCTCCCAATCCGGCCATCTTGTAGCTGATAAAGAGATTCAGTTTCTCCGGTCGAAGATTCGTTACCGGAACAAATGACAGTCGCCCCGCGAAATCCCGATCCGTCCTCATGACTTCCTCCATGGATGACTCCCACGAAGGCACGCTTTATGGCCGGTTTAACCCGGGCGGATTGCGCATGCTGATCCGTCACGACGAGGTCGGTGCAGATGTCCGGCTCAGGGCCCGGTTCACCGATCTTCCCAATGAAAACATGAATGCTACCAAAGGGGACCCGGTACCCGTACTCAACTGAGCCGGCCTCGGGGCCCCAGCCTGCATCGTCGATGTAGAGCCTGCCGCGACGACTCTTAGTCATCTGGCCTACAGCATAGCCCTTGAGTCCTTCAAAGCGGCCCGCCAAGAACCAGAAACCATTGTGCGATAGCCCCACGGTGGGCGCCAACTGTCGTGCTTTTGTCACGGCAGATGTCCTAGAGAAAGGACTTAGTCATGGAGCCATCGCTACGGGTTAGCTTGAAGGGGTTAAAGTGGACACAAGGACGCAAGAGAGTTTATACTAGTTCGCCCCCTTCAATGAAGGTAAAAGCATACTTCTAGTTGTGATGGAATTGATGGGTGTTTCGATGACTAGGGAGCGAATAAGCTTCGCCTATGCTTCGAGTCGTTGTTTGTCGTCCTTGAACCGCCGCCGGGTCGTCCCCTTATATACATGGGTGACGCCTGCCGGTTCAGAGAGTCCCAACACCGGTTCATACTCGTATCCGGGTTGGTCTCTCCTTGTTCCTAACTCATATTACAAGTATGTGCACAAAGCTGATGTACGGCTACAGGTTGTAAACTGACTACGGGCCCTGGGCCTTTATCTGCCTCTTTGGGTTTTAACACCTTTGAACTATAAGATGGAGTTAATCCGGCCCAGGTAGGCCGGTTTATGCCTAGTAGTAATATCCCCAACACTTACCGTACCACATACCTATTCCTTTTCAGAGCCTGAAACGTTCCGGAAAGTGTCCCTTATGTATTCTTCCGGTGTTACGGTTTCAATAATATTGGTTTCAACATTTATGGGATTGCCTGAGATATAATGTTTAATTCTTTGACCATTTACCACCTTCGGATTTGTGCCCTCGAAGTTGTTGATTTTTATGGCACCAGAACGATAGACCTCCTCGATAACATGGGGGCCTTCCCATTTAGAGAGAGTTGTATCCTTTTGTATAGCAATACATAATCACCTACATTGAACTCACGCTTTTGTATCCTTTTGTCATGCCATCTTTTAACTTTTTCTTTAAACAACTTGGCATTTTCATAAGCTTGGGTTCTCCATTCATCAAGTGAGCTAATATCAAATAACCTCTTCTCACCGGCAAGTTTAAAATCATAGTTGAGCTCTTTAATAGCCCAATATGCCTTATGTTCTAGTTCGAGAGGTAAGTGACATGCTTTTCCATAGACCATTTTATACGGAGACATACCCATAGGATTTTTATATGCAGTTCTATAAGCCCATAATGCATCATCAAGTTTCTTGGACCAATTCTTTCTAGACCTATTACCAGTCTTTTGGAAAATTAATTTGAGCTCTCTATTGCTCAACTCTACTTGACCACTAGACTGAGGGTGATAAGGAGATGCAATTCTATGATTAACATCATATATAGCAAGCATTTTTCGGAAAGCACCATGAATAAAGTGTGAACCACCATCAGTCATTAAATATCTAGGGACTCCAAACCTCGGGAAAATAACTTCCTTAAGCTTTTTAATAGAAGTGTTATGATCAGAACTACTAGTTGGAATAGTTTCTACCCACTTAGTAACGTAATCAACAGCAACTAGAATATATGTGTATCCATTAGAGGCAGGAAAAGGTCCCATATAATCAAAGCCCCAAACATCAAATGGTTCAATTACAAGTGAATAATTCATAGGCATTTCTTGATGTCTACTAATATTACCAATTCTTTGACATTCATCACATGACAAGACAAACTTACGGGCATCCTAGAAGAGAGTAGGCCAAAAAAAACCAGATTGCAATACCTTATGTGCAGTTCTATCTCCAGCATGGTGTCCACCATAAGACTCAGAGTGACACTTGCGTAGGATCTGTTCCTGTTCATGCTCAGGTACACAACGTCTAATAACACCATCTACTCCTTCTTTATAGAGATGTGGGTCATCCCAAAAGTAATGTCTTAAATCATTGAAAAACTTTTTCTTTTGTTGGCATGTGAAGCTAGGTGGTATAAATTTAGCAACAATATAATTAGCATAATCAGCATACCAAGGAGTACTACGAGAAGTACTTATAACATTTAATTGTTCATCAGGAAAGTTATCATGAATAGGTAGTGGGTCATCAAGAATATTTTCTAACCTAGACAGGTTGTCTGCAACGGGGTTCTCAGCTCCCTTTCTATCAACAATATGCAAATCAAATTCTTGTAGCAAGAGAACCCATCTAATAAGTCTAGGTTTAGCATCTTTCTTTTCCATAAGATATTTAATAGCGGCATGATCTATTTGAATAGTTACTTTAGAATCAACAATATAAGATCTGAACTTATCACAAGCAAATACAACTGCTAAAAGCTCTTTTTCAGTAGTAGCATAATTTCTTTGAGCATTGTCTAGAGTCTTACTAGCATAATGAATAACATTTAATTTCTTATCAACTCTTTTCCCTAGAACAACACCTACAGCATAATCACTAGCATCACACATAATTTCAAAGGGTAGGTTCCAATCAGGTGGCTGAACAATAGGTGCAGAGACTAGTGCTTTCTTAAGTATTTCAAATGCTTCTACCCAATCATCATCAAAGACAAATGGTATATCTTTTTGCAATAAATTAGTCAGAGGCCGAGAAATTTTTGAGAAGTCCTTAATGAACCTCCTGTAAAATCCGGCGTGACCAAGGAAACTTCTTATACCTTTGATGTCCTTAGGACATGACATCTTTTCAATAGCATCAACCTTGGCTTTATCAACTTCAATACCTCTTTCAGAAACTTTGTGCCCCAAGACAATACCTTCATTAACCATAAATTGGCACTTTTCCCAATTCAAGACAAGATTAGTTTCTTCACATCTCTGCAAAACTCAATCAATATTGCTCAAGCAATCATCAAAAGAGGAACCATAGACGGAAAAGTCGTCCATGAAAACCTCACAAATCTTTTCACAAAAGTCAGAGAATATAGCCACCATGCATCTTTGAAAGGTAGCAGGTGCATTACATAAACCAAAAGGCATACGTCTATAAGCAAAAGTACCAAAAGGGCATGTAAAAGTAGTCTTTGATTGATCTCTAGCCGACACAGGTATTTGAGAGAAACCGGAATAATCATCTAGAAAGCAATAGTGTGTATGTTTGCATAATATTTCTAGCATTTGATCAATAAAAGGTAAGGGGTAATGATCTTTCTTAGTAGCTTTATTTAATTTGCGGAAATCAATTACCATCCTATAACCTGTGATAATTCTTTGTGGAATCAATTCATCTTTATCATTAGGAACAACAGTAATACCTCCCTTCTTAGGGACACAATGGACAGGACTTACCCACTCACTATCAGCAACAGGATAGATTATACCTGCCTCCAGAAGCTTTAGTATTTATTTTCTTACCACTTCTTTCATTTTAGGATTCAGACGTCGTTGAGGATCACGAACTGGTTTGGCATCTGCTTCCAAATTTATTTTATGTTGACATAGAGTGGGACTAATGCCCTTAAGATCATCAAGAGTATATCCAATAGCAGCACGATGCTTCTTCAGAGTTTTCAATAATCTTTCTTCTTCATGCTCTGAAAGGTTAGCACTAATAATAACATGTATATCTTCTTTTCATTAAGATAAGCACATTTAAGATTATCAGGCAACGGTTTAAGCTCCAACACGGGATCACCCTTGGGTGGAGGAGGATCCCCTAAAATTTCAACAGGCAAATTGTGATGCGGAATAGGTTCCTGTTTAAAGAATACTTCATCTATTTCCCTTCTTTCATTCATGAACATATCATTTTGATGGTCTAGCAAATAGTGTTCTAAAGGATCACTAGGAGGTACGGCAATAGAAGCAAGACCAATAATTTCATCCTTACTAGGTAATTTTTCCTCATGATGTTGTTTACTAAATTTAGAGAAATTAAACTCATGAACCATATCATCCAAGCCAACAGTAACAACATTCTTAGTGCAATCTATGGTAGCATTGACAGTATTTAAGAAGGGTCTACCAAATATAATGGGACAAAAGCTATCTTGTGGGGAAGTAAGAACAAGAAAATCAGCAGGATACTTAGTTTTCCCACACAAGACTTCAACATCTCTAACAATTCCAATTGGTGAAATGGTATCTCTACTGGCAAGTTTAATAGTAACATCAATATCTTCTAACTCAACAGGTGCAATTTCATTCTTAATTTCTTTGTATAAGTCATGAGGTATAACACTAGCACTAGCACCCATATCACATAAGCCATGACAACAATGATCTCCTATTTTAACAGAAATAACAGGCACGCCTACCACAGGTCTATGTTTATCTTTAGCACAAGGTTTAGCAATTCTAGCAGTTTCACTACGAACTGAATAACATGCCCATCAATATTATCAGACAAGAGATCTTTAACAATAGCAATATTAGGTTCTACTTTAACTTGCTAAGGAGGTTTATAACTTCTAATATTTCTTTTACGAACAACAGTTGAAGCTTTAGCATGATCCTTTATTCTAACAGGGAAAGGGGGTTTCTCAATATAAGAAGTAGGAACAATAGGATCATTATAAGTGACAGTCTTTTCTTCAACTTTAATAGGTGAAGCTACTTTTACTTCTATGGGAGGATGGTATTTAAACCACTTCTCCTTAGGGAGATAACACAAGTAGCAAAAGATTCACAGAAAGAAGCTACTATCTCAGAGTCAAGTCCATATTTAGTGCTAAACTTACGGAAAATATCAGTATCCATAAAAGATTTAACACAATCAAACTTAGGTGTCATACCTGACTCCTTACCTTCGTCGAGGTCCCAATCTTCAGAGTTGTGTTTAATTCTATCCAATAAATTCCATCTGAAATCAATAGTCTTCATCATAAAAGAGCCAGCACAAGAAGTATCGAGCATGGTGCGATTGTTTTCAGAAAGTCGAGCATAAAAACTTTGCATAATTATTTCTCTTGAGAGCTCATGATTGGGGCATGAATATAACATTGATTTAAGCCTCCCCCAAGCTTGAGCGATGCTTTCGCCTTGGCGAGGCCAGAAATTATATATATAATTGCGATCATGATGAACAAGATGCATAGGGTAATACTTTTGATGAAATTCCAACTTCAATCTTTTATGGTCCCATGATCTCATATCATCACATAGCCTATACCATATCAATGCATCTCCCTTCAAAGATAAAGGGAAGACCTTCTTCTTAGCAACATCATCGGGTATACCTGCAAGCTTAAATAATCCACAAACTTCATCCACATATATTGAGTGTTCATCAGGATGCTTGGTTGCAGCTCCTGTAAAAGGGTTAGCTAGCAGTTTTCCATCATACCCGAAGGAAATTTAAAAGGAGTTTCATTTTCAATAGGTTCAGTAGGCTGAGGAGCAACTCTTTGCTCTAGTGGACGGGGTGAAGATACCCCGAACAAGCCCCTCAGAGAATTACTTTCCATAGTAACAAGTGATAGTAAATTTCAGCAAACTATATACATTTTTCCTTACCAAATTCCACCAACCAAAGGCTCTACACTCCACGGCAACGGCGCCAGAAAAGAGTCTTGATGACCCACAAGTATAGGGGATCTATCATAGTCCTTTAGATAAGTAAGAGTGTCGAACCCAACGAGGAGTAGAAGGAAATGATAAGCGGTTTTCAGCAAGGTATTCTCTGCAAGTACTGAAATAAGTGGTAACAAATAGTTTTGTGATAAGATAGGTTGTAATGAGCAACAAGTAACAAAAGTAAATAAAGTGCAGCAAGGTGGCCCAATCCTTTTGTAGCAAAGGAAAAGCCGGAACAAACTCTTATAATAGGAAAAGCGCTCCCGAGGACACATGGGAATATCGTCAAGCTAGTTTTCATCACGTTCATATGATTCGTGTTCGATACTTTGATAATTTGATATGTGGGTGGACCGGTGCTTGGGTGCTGTTCTTACTTGAACAAGCATCCCACTTATGATTAACCTCTATTGCAAGAATCCGCTACTACAACAAAAGTATTAAGGTAAACCTAACCATAGCATGAAACATATGGATCCAAATCAGCCCCTTACGAAGCAACGCATAAACTAGGGTTTAAGCTTCTATCACTCTAGCAACCCATCATCTACTTATTACTTCCCAATGCCTTCCTCTAGGACCAAATAATGGTGAAGTGTTATGTAGTCGACGTTCACATAACACCACTAGAGGCTAGACAACATACATCTTATCAAAATATCAAACGAATACCAAATTCACATGACTACTCATAGCAAGACTTCTCCCTTGTCCTTAGGAACGAACTCAATTACTCACAAAGCATATTCATGTTCATAATCAAAGGGGTAATAATATGCATATAGGATCTGAACATATGATCTTCCACCAAATAAACCAACTAGCATCAATTACAAGGAGTAATCAACACTACTAGCAACCTACTAGCACCAATCCCGGACTTTGAGACAAGAATTGGATACAAGAGATGAACTAGGGTTTGGAGATGAGATGGTGCTGGTGAAGTTGTTGATGGAGATTTACCTCTCCCGATGAGAGGAGCGTTGGTGATGACGATGGTGATGATTTCCCCCTCCCGGAGGGATGTTTCCCTGGCAGGAAAACTCTGCCGGAGCTCTAGATTGGATCCGCCAAGGTTCCGCCTCGTGGCGGCGGAGTCTCGTCCCAAAAAGTTCCTCCTTATTTTTTTCTCATCGAAAGACCTCATATAGGAGAATATGGGCATCGGAGAGCCACCAGGGGGCCCACGAGGTAGGGGGGGCGCCCCCCACCCTCATGAGCAGGGTGTGGGTCCCTTGGCCTTCATCTTTGGGCTGGATTTTTCTTTATTTCTATTAAGATGTTCGGTGGAGTTTCAGGACTTTTGGAGTTGCGCAGAATAGGTCTCTAATATTTGCTCCTTTTCCAGACCAGAATTCCAACTGACGACATTCTCCCTCCTTATGTAAACCTTGTAAAATAAGAGAGAATAGCCATAAGTATTGTGACATAAAGTGAATAACAGTCCATAATGCGATAAATATGGATATAAAAGCATGATGCAAAATGGACATATCATGGATGTGCTCGAATCATGTCGCCGCTGACCTCGATGGTTGAGCTCCTCCTATCTCCCGCCACAGAACGAGGATTGACCTCCTATGATGCCGCCACCGCCCACCGCCCACCGCCCACCAACTGAGGATTGACCTCTTCTCCGGTAGCCGCGGAGCGACTGTTTTTTTACGGATATCCGCGGAGCGGCTGTTTACACGGTATCTCACAGTAACTGAATTATATGGACAGGGTAGTACATCACATACGGTTACGTAACAGAAACTGTGTCTAACCTACATTGTCCTCTCACACGGTTTGTTGCGGAAATCGTGTGTGACATTGTAATACCTAACACAAACAACATGTACAAACAGTGTGCCGTATATATACAACAGATATATAGTGCCATTTGTAGTTCCCAACCGTTATCTTATCTCCACAGTTTCCCCGTTTCCCCCATATCCCTACATAGCCTCCAAATTCCGTCGCGCGGCACTGCCATTAGGGGAATGTGGACGAGTGGTGCTGATGGTTTTGGTGCAGCTGCTCCTGCTCGTATTGCCGCCACGACAGCGGTTGCCGCCGAGCACTTGCCTAAGGTCATCAGAAGGCAGGTGTACTACGGATCCGAATCATCCTGTCAGGTTCCAATCTATCCCGATCTTTTTTACCATGTCCAAAGTATGGCTCCTTGCTGAATCCGTCCTGAATGAACCCCCCCCCCCCAGGAAAGCAATATGCCGCCAGATCCGGAGCTTGACTCTAGACTCCCGCAACAAGAGTTTGACTCCGAGTTTTGAGCCACCAAGAAGTACCAAAAGTTGAGTTGTGTGAACGGGCACACTCCCGCTCGACATGTATGCACGGAGGGATTCGACATTGGCAGGCGGTTTCTCAGTTGCCCCTTAGAGGTTAGTGCTAATTCAGTTCATCATTTTACTTCAGTTAATGCCACCGCTCATCCAGAATACTGTTTGACATTGGCAGGGATATGAGGCTTGTGCCTTTGTTAACTGGCTGGGTGAAGAATGGCAGGCAGGGCTCGGAGTGTTATCACCAAGCTCGCAGAAGATAACGTAAAGCTGAAGAAGAAATTGGCTGATCTGGAATGTACAATCAGTACGATGAAGTAAGAAAGAATCAATCATAGGCAACAGATGAAAGAAAGAGACAAGAAGGAACTAGCATGTGTAGTTGTGGTTGTCACATTAGCCATGTTCTATGCGTTGTTTGCAATGATGATTAGGGGTTTTGTTTGACATTATTGCTAAAGCACATCTAGATGTGCTCTAAGTAATGCACATCTAGGTCCTATATATGCCACGCGAAGATTCATGCAGATATTTTCCTTTGTCTTTTTTCTTTTCCTTTATAGTTTTATTATTACTGGCTTTATCAATAAGAGGTGCTCAATGTATGGCTTGCCAATTGTCCTACTCCGTTCGTACCGGTACCGGTGCATAATCCCAAAACTCGTTCCTTGTTATTGTCCTGAAAAAGGAAACCAGCCAAATAGCCAATAGGAGTCCTGCGCAACCAACCCTAAAAAAGGAGTCCTGCGCAACCCTCAGAATTTGGAGCGACTGGCTAGAAATAATTGCGGTTGATTATATCAGCGGTTAAATAATACGTCAACCCCCACTTCAATCCCCGCTTCAATTGGCAGTTCCTCTTCTCTACATACCCCGCTTAAGTGTCCACCGTCTTCATCGTCCCCGGCGGGCCGTGCTACACACTGGCACACACTCTGCAGCCCTGTCGAGCGATAGCGTGGACGACAGTTCGGCTAGCAGTCTGGCGCCCGATGATAGGTCAATCTTGGAATCATCCCGCTCGTCTTCCATGAGTCCGGCATCAAGCCTAGACCTTGATTATATCCGGTTCATGGAAGGGACGCTACCTCCAGAGTTGTCAGACGACAACCAGACGGATGAAGAGCCATCGAAGGACGAAGAAGAGGTCGACGACGATGATGAGGAGGAATGGTCGAACAAGGAGGAGGACAATGATGACTGCAATGATGATGACGACGGCGGCGGCGATGAAAAGCCAACATTCAGTGGCAAGAAGCGTCCTCGCCAAGACGATGTCGCGGGGCCATCCAACAAGAACAACAAGAAGAAGGACTAAATTAAGCGGACTATATATATATAGGACTCCTTTTCTGTACTCCTGGGAGTATGTACTCCCATTCCCAATATACCTCATATACGCATTGATTATACCTCTTTATCATTTTTAATATACTTCATTAAATATTCTAAGATACCCCAATACGAGTTTTGTTGAAAAAATATCATTTGCGACGTACTTTTTGTAGTATACCTTTTTCATGTACAAACACATCAGTATATACGTAAACATTTAAAAATATGTAGACTCACATGAATTTTATCATGAAACTCATTTTGGGGTATCTAGTAATTATTAATGAAGTATATTAAAAATAATAAAGAGGTATAAAAGATTCATCTATGTGGTACATGAGGAGCAGGAGTACATACTCCCAGGAGTACATAGCCATTTTCCTATATATATATATATATATATATCTGTTTATCCTGTCAATCTCATCGCACACGATTAGTAATATGTATTCGACAGAGATCTTCTACATTATCGCCAACAGGTTGGTTTGTTGAACTGTGTGCCATAACGAGCACACAATTCACAAAAAAGACCGTATGAGCTGCCTATAATGATCGCACACATTTCTGATTACCGACCTGTTTGCCGAGTATCACACACATCTTGTTACGCTGAGTCGTTTGTGTTCACCTCACTCATCGCAAATGGTTCAGTGGACCGAACTGTATGCCGTATATCGCACACACCTTGATCTGGCTGCTCGTTTCTATTGTTCTGTCTCAGTGCAAACATTTCGTACAGATCAACCGTATGCCCCTCATCGCACATGAAACTATAATCTGAACCATGTTTGATGTACCATTCATCCCAAACATTTAGGATCATTTCTGACGGTTTTCATACAGCACCATTTGCGATTATTGCATCGCACACAGTTTCTCAAATGGTCTCTGATCGTAGTCTCACGTTAGCAGCATCCTGCAGTAGTGTATGCCACACCCCTACCGATCAACAGGACCCCGTTTCGATCATAGGAGGTCTGTTTCCTCTATTTTGTGGTACGCCAGACCCCTCCTGATGAATAGGATCCCATTTCGACCGTGGCCGGTCGAACACAAGGCCATTTCCTCCGTTCTGCGGTACGCCAGGCCTCGTTTCCATCGGCTATTCTGTCCAAGTCGGTCGGCTCCCGATGAACACGACATATTGCGACCCAGTCGGTTGCCTCCCAATGAATAGGACGCTGTTTCTCCGTTCCGACCCAGCCGGTTCGCTGCCCGATGAACAGGACGCCATTGCTGCCGTCCGTTGCCTCTCCATGTACACAAGCCCTGGCCGACCGTATATCTATGCGCGAGTAGGCGTTCGAGACCCCGCACGTATGTACGTACGTGGCCGTATTTACTTTCTTGCACCCTGGCCGCTGTACGTACGTGTGCATGCTACGTGCGTGCCTCTACTATGACACGTGCCTTTCCTTACACGGCCACGGTTCATCGTTGCAGCCTGCAGATAGACCGATCGTATGTACGTACACGTTCACGACCAGAATAAAAACGCCATGTACGCTTCGACCAGGTGGGTCCCGACTGTCAGGAACTTCCTTGCGTGCTAAGATGTAGCTGGTGGGTCTCACTAGTCAGCGGGGCGAATCATTTTTTGCCCGTAATATGGACACACTTCCTTGCATGCAAACATGTAGCTAGTGGGTCCCAGTAGTCAGGGGGAAATGTTTTTTTCACAAAATACGGTGGCCTGTCCGGTGGGTCCCTGCTGTCAGGTGGAGGAATAATTATTTTGCACGTAATAAGGAGGCACTTCCTTGCTGCGGCCGTGGACCCAGCTGTTAGCCTCTCCATGTACTGTACTTTTTCGATGGAAGTCGTTTGTTGACCACATTGACCATGCCACGCCGAGAGCACTAAGGCGGTGGACGACGGCGAGGCCTAGGAAGGGGACGACGTGGGGCCGGGGAAGATGGGCAGTGGATGACCACGTGGAGAGGAGTACTTCGGTTCACTGGTTCGGCTGCGGTGTGAGGCTACCGTTGCCGCAGGGCCTGGCCAATGGTGGGAGTAGTAGGGGGCGGTGAGGCCTCCGCGGCAGCATAGCCGGCCATGGGAGGCAGGAGCAGGCGGCATGACTGGCGCTGCTTTGGGCGGCTGAAGCAAGAATACCAGAGGTTGAAGAAGCACTACGTGTGTTGGATGGACATCGTACGGTCACTGTAGCTAGAATCGTTCATATTGACTAAGTTGACAAAGCCCTCCATCCCCATCAACTTAGTAGGCCCACATGTCATCCTCCCACTATGCTGGGTCCCAGCTAGCAGGGGGAGTTTTCATTTTTTGTGCGTCATACGGAAGCACTTCCTTGCGTGCAAAGATATAGCTGGTGGGTCTGACCTGTCAGCGGGGGGAACATTTTTTCGTGAAATACAGAGGCCCTTCTGGTGGGTCCCAAATGTCAGGCGGAGGAATCATTATTTTGCGCTTAATAGGGAGGCATTTCCTTGTATGCGGCCGTGGACCCAGCTGTCAGCCTCTCCATGTAAAGTCCATGTCCGATGGATGTCTTTCTTTGACCATGTTGACCACGGCGCGCTGAGAGCACCATGGCGGTGGACGACGGCGAGGCCTAGGAAGGGGATGACGCGGAGCCGGGGAAGACAAGGCAATGGATGCCCATGCGGAGAGGAGTATGAGGGTTCACTGGTTCGGCGGCGGTGTGAGCCTACCATCTTCGCAGGGCCTAGCCAGCGGTGGGAGTAGTAGGGGGCGGTGAGGCCTCAATGGCAGCACAGCCGGCCAATGGAGGCAGGAGCAGGCGGTCTCGCCGGCGCTGGTTTAGGCGGCTGGTGCAAGAAGAGCAGTGATTGAAGAAACAACAGGACCGTTCGATTCAAATCCAACGGTCACAGCTGCTAGAATCATTTATTGACTAAGTTGACAAAGCCATGTGTACGTGTCAACTTAGTAGGCCCACAGGTCAGCCTCCGAACCGGTGCGCCCCAGATGTCAGTGGGAGGAATCATTTTTTTCACGTAATAAGGATGCAGTTGATTGCGTGCGGCCAGGCTAGTGGAGGGAGTAGGGTGGGCCGGTGAAGCCTACGTGGCATGACAGCGAGCCACAAGAGGAGGGAGAAGGCAATCCCGCCGGCGCTGGTTTAGGCGGCTGGAGCAGGAACATCAGAGATTGAAGAATCATGTCAGCCGTTGGATGGACATCCAACAGTCAGCTGCTACAATCATGTGTTGACTGACAAAGCCTTGTTTAAACAAGCCGGCCTCGAATTTTGTGTCGTGTAAAATCCATTTTCTATTATTTTTATAATTTTACTCATTTTCAAATTCATATGGAATTTATTGCAGCCCATTTTCCATTTTTAGAATTGCAGCCCATTTTCTGGTCAGTACCAGGGTTAAAAAATTGAAATAAAAATGTGCGAAATTTTGAAAATTCGCAATTTTTTGCTCGAGAACAAAATATTCTTAATCCAAAAATTATTAGCCGCACTACAACACATTTAGAAATAAATTAGTACTATGTCATGTTAAAATCCAATGAAATATAAAATATCAGTGAAGAAAGAAACCAAAAAGAAACTAATTTTCCCTTTTACTTTTAACAGATACTGACCAAACTCTTTGGCCAGGCCGGAATGCATCCCTCCTCATCTTGAAAGATTTGCAGCCGAGTAAGTCGGAGAAAACAAATAGGCCTAGCTAGGGTATTCTTCAAAAAGAAATAGTCACCTACCTATTTTCCCAAAGAAAAAACTGCTCGGTGGTCATGTTGTTAGATGGGCCACACAGACCGCACAACCCAGTTTATAACCTACTCCTCCGAACAAATCCTCAAAAAAAATTGCAATTCTGTCATTAATTGACTATACGTTGAAAATAATGTGGGTCCAAGATATCAGCAGGGTGGATTAGAGTAAAAAATGAGGGGTGCATCTGAGTAGTAAAAGAAGCGCTTTGCTTATGTTCGGGAGTGGACCTGGTGGATCCATACTGTCATACTCACATCTATAGTCCTCTCCTGATTCACTATGTTGATAGGGCCGGAAGGTGGCGCCACAGAGAGCGCACCAAGGCGGAGGATAAAGTGTTGTCGTCAATGTGTTGGGCTGGGTTGGACATTCTTATTTAAAAATAAAAATGTACCAGAACTATATACGACGTTGACTACGATTTGCATGGGTACGCTGGTTTCAGTAAGAAAATGGAGGGAGAAAGAAGACTGGTCACTATATTTGCCTAAGAATTATATTGACTGAATGTAATGACATTATCATAGGAAATAATATCCTCCGGTCAAATCATGAATTTAAAGAACTGGTGCATGAGCATTTAGCTTTATTTAATTACTTATTTATGTTTAGGGGACCATGAGGATGTACCTGGGCTGGATTCATGTCAGAGCCTCCCTTCTAGTTAATTATGGGCTCCTCTATTGGGCCTTCATTAGTGGGTTGCATGTTATCGACAAGTGGAAAATGTGTTCCTATAAAAAATAGTATGCGCTACGTATGGTACGGGGTAGTAAAGGATCGGACCGTGCAACGACTTCCAAAACATTGTGTTTGTCGTTCTAATAACACATTTATTCAACCAACTGACGAAATATACTACTGACTATACATTGAAAATAGCAGCAGCAGCAACCAGTGCTGGGGGTGCAACAGAAGCAGTAAGCAGGCTAGAATAGTAAAGATGCTGCTCTCTCTTCCAAACCAAACATCAACCATTATTACAAAAGGGCTACCAAAAAGAACATGTGTATGCATCAAACTAAATAAAGAACCTACTACACCAAGTGTAATCGTCTAGCTAACTGGCTCAATTAGACGTTACTATTTATTAAGCTGTGGAGATTGGCTGACGGCTTGAACCAGATGGGTGCCTGACAGGGGAAACTCTAGCCAGCAGGTCGAAGTATGATACTTGCGACCCTCTCTCCTACTTTCGGCTACAGAGCGTCGCTACCCATATCAGGGTATGGTGTGTGCAGAGACGCATGGTACACTATGTACACACAGTTTTGCCTGATGAACAAAACTGTGCTGCCATCATGATCCTTCACATCGGTTATCTCCTGGTTAATCGGACAATTCAGTCTGAGAAACAGAGAGCGTGTACCAAGGCTACTTACCAGCCTCTTGTCAAAAATTCCTAAAGGCCCTGAGAAGCTGGGATCCTGCTCAAAGACCTTGTAGTGACTATGATTGTATTCTGCAGAACAACACATCCGTTACGTGCGAACGATCATCAATTGTTCGCCGCCGTCTGATTGATCCAGGAACCACCTACAACTACCATGCCGCTTTTGTTTGAAAGGTTCTGGGATTAGGAAGGGTAGGGACACCACGCAGCCTACAACATCATATCAAGTTGGAGTCAAATAAAAAAGGGCTCTTAATGTAGTCAATCTTAAGAACAGCATGTTATGAGCATGAATATCTTTTAGTAAATTTTGATAGTAATATAAGCAAGCCATCATGATATCATAGGAAAGTAATATACTGCTGTAACAGCCATTTGTAGCGATGACTGGAGTAGGCCAGCAATACGTCCAGCCATAGAAGGAGTCGACAGCGTAAATGAAGCCCTTGTGTTCAATTGCATCAGAGAACCATGGAGGATGTATGATCCTGCGATGGACGTGCAGATTTATCCACTTACCGCAATGACCTGTCAGATAGGCTAGACCACGGTTGAAGAACGCAATTAGCCCGAAGTCTTTATAATTCACAGATCTTGTGGGCACTTGGCAGATTACAACCTTGAGAAAATCAAACTTGGTATCATGTTGGCTACTATAAGATTCCGAGTATTCTGGGCCGTGGTGCCAAAGCAGTGTAGTGTTAATCTAAGGAAGCGGGATCAATTGCCGGGTGTAGACCGCCATGAGCATCCAGTTGCCGCCACCGTCGACGAGCACCATCCAAGACGTGTTCATGCCGAAGTAGTACATACCGTTAATGTAGTTGAGGGTGACGGGGATCGGATCACAGTCAAGAGGGTTGATGCTCGCCACCGTACGATCGTTATGTTGCATGACACACCATTTCTGAAGATCAGGCGGCATCAACAAGCAAGGAGCTGGCTTAAAAAGCTCCGGCCTGAGGCTTTGAGTAAATGGTACAGCCCCGACGAGCACGCGGCGAGCGGCATGGTACTAAGATTGTCCACATGCAAAACAATGAGCTTGATTACCACTGTGGGGGGAAATTTCAGCCACTCTTTCGGCAGACGCTGGTCGGTTCTGCCCTTGTTAGTGCTTGGGTTTCAGAAGAGGGGGGAGGTGCCTAAGCGGGGATGGAAGATTGGACGATTAACAAGTATGGAGCAGTGAATATGTGCTGTGGGAAGTGGAGAGGTGACGATGACTACAGCACGGCCCTTGACTGACGAGACACGTACCAGCAGCAAAGGATCATATCGATGCCACACAACTTGCTTGAGTGATCACAGTACTGCTACTCCCTACAGTACCTACTACTATGCCCTAACTTGCTTGACTAGAGTAGTAGTGGAGTAGGACTCTGTTCTACTACTATCACTGGAGTATTAGTATATTCTAATCTAAAATAGTTACAAACTTCAATGCCCAAGCGTGGAATGACTACGAACCGCCATCGGTGCTAACTCCAATCCCCAGCAAACGTTCGCTGGCAGACATGGCAGTTGCGAACACCACGACACAGTTACAGTATGTGTGTAAGGGTGGCGGTTTTGTCAAATACTATGGCTTGAAAACAGGCCATCGTCAGATGGAAATCTGACGGTTAAATGGGACTCGCCATGATTGAGCTCATGGGGAACAATCGCCAGATATCATTACTAAAAAAAGGTTAAAACTCCCAGGGCTATAACTTGCACTGGCTGACCACTAACAATGATACTAACATAGTTGTAAAATGGTCAACGACCGTGTCTACGTGGTGTTTGGAATTATATGCAAAAAAATTAGCAAGATGCACATGCATTGCACGGAACATCAAGATGCATTTTTTTTACAAAACACCTGTTGTGATTGACCCATGCAGGAGTAATACCATGTGTAAAAACTAATGATATCTCGAGAATTTTATCAGAAACATGGTATCTCAACCATTTCATCGAACAAATGATATCTATAGAAAGATGATAAATAAGGTGAGGAGGAGTGGGGCGTGGTGGTGACTGGTGGTCGGACTGGGCAGAGGCATGGGGATGGACGGCGCCGGCAGCAGCCACCATGCCAGATTGTTACAGATACTTCCTTTTTTAATTGCTCAGCAATGAGGTTGTGGGAGATAAGGATGAACGAGGCAAGGCCTTATTTGTAAATGTGGAGAGAGCTGCGGGTATCTTTTGTAAAATTGTCATATTTTGCTTTCTATCCATCAGGTATAGACCGGACGGTCTATACTATAAGATGGCAGGCACACCATCATCACCAACTCAGTTTTTTCTCTACTCCTACTCCTATATTACTTATACTTATACTCCTATAATAGACTCAGTTGGTGATGATGGTGTGTCTGCCATCCGCCAATTTTGACCATTAGATCTGCATCTAACGGATGTGATGTAAGTTCTGGTCTTTTGCATCAATTCCCACTTCTCTGCTCTAGTTTATAAAAAACCTCTTAGTTTCTTGAAACCAACCACATTCCTCCCTTACTTCATCAAAACAGCCCAAAGAATATATTTGGAGTGAAACATAAGATATTTTTAGTGATATGTATATCAAAACTAAACTGTTTCCTTTCAAATTTGTGAATATGTATTATTCTAATTTGGGTCTGTTGCAACAGATGGGCTCATTGCTATAAAGGTTTATCTCCTACATCATCTGCAACGAACACCTGGTGTACTGGTCCGGGCCGGATGCTTGCAGCGCGATGGCCTGAGTTTGAATTATGTCCTCAACTGTAGATTTTTATATTTTTAAAAAATATACTTCTTTCGCTACTATACTGGGAGTGGAACCCACAGAGTACTTAGAATACAAGATTAAGGATGGATTCGTTTCTTTCTAATTTTTTGTACGAATCTGTAGCCAGCCTGCAAGTAATGTACATTGTACTGACAATGGAACCCATAGAGTACTTAGAATACAAGATTAAGGATGCAATTAACTTTTTATAGAGGGAGAATCATACATGCAATTAACTCAAATGGATTGGATGTGACTCTATTATTCTCCAATGGCAAATGGCAAATTCACTGCCACAGGTTGGAGTAGGTTTCTTGGTTTGTATGCAGGTTTAACGGAGGGATTTGATGGAGGCGAGGAGGCGTGTTCAGCTGGGTGTGCAGCGGGCGGCGCAGTACTATGCGATTTGACCGCTACTAGTATATTGTAAAAAAGAAAGAAGATTAGTAGAGATAGATATAATAGTAGAGATAGAGACTAGGGAGGAGCACCATCTACTCCTACGCTACATTCGACTGCCGCAACCTCCCTTAGAGCCACTCCCTCCTACGCTCCATTCGGCAGGCGCTGTTGAAATTTGGGGAGCGCACTCTCGCGACTGCTGGCAGCAATGACTTCACCGACGAAGACTTCTTCCCCGACCTCAGCAACCTCTTCCTCAACTACATGGGCGACAACCTCAATGCCAACAGTGCTGCTCCCATTGCACCGTATGTGTTTCTGTCCTTGTTCGAAATTGTGATAGAATTCTTGTTTCTAGTCGGTGTCCTAGATTTGATCTGTTCATCTGCTATGCTAATCCACATGATTAGTTTAATCTCTGTTATAGTCGTCATGATTCATTTTGTGCTTATTCAGTCCAAATCTTGTAGTAACTTACTCATATATTCAACTGGTGCACCATCCCCTAGAGCCACTCCCATTTCATGGATGGCCTGGTCGATGCCTCCAAGGAGCCCTTCGTCTACTGCTATGAGTGCCCGATGCCGATTTGGGGCTCGCCGGCAGACCTCGTGCATCACCTCATGCAGTCGTCCGTCTATCACTATTGGCCCGCGGCGAAGAACATCAAGTATGAAACATGCTACCCGTTCACCGTGTCGGAGTCGCTGGAGGATCACCGCCGCCTGCTAGTCTCAGGGGAGGACGACAATGTCATCCTCTTGATCGTGGGCACTGGCGAGGCCCGCGCTGGCCGCCGCCCCGTCTTTGTAGTGTGCGTCAGGGACAACGCCGCTGACGCTAAAACTGACACGAGGCAGATGTACGGGTGCGTGCTCACTGTTACTACCCCTCCGAGTTACGTGGGCGGCAACACTAGCTACAGGAAGCTGACTAGGACTTTGCCGAGCTGGGACCTTCACGCCAATGTGGATATGGAAGATGCATGGTATGATTTCCCCACCCCCAACGTGGTGCATGGGGACTCCAAGGAGGTTCACCTGGACATATGCATTACCAAGTTAAATGTTGATCATTAGTCTTCGCTCAATGTAATCCGTTGTCTAAGCATGTGGAGACTTCCATGCATGATCTTGCTCTATTGGAGTATTGTGCATGAATAAAAGTGTATCCATTTATGGTTTAGTCTAGAATCTTCCATGTATGAAATTTTTACTACAGTACTGGTGAAAAACTTATGATGAACCATTTCTTACATTTCCTCTGCCACTTTTCAAGTCATCCTGATTTAATCCCTCCGTCTAGGTGTATAAGGGCATGATTAATACTTAATAGTATTGCCAACTATTGACTATACGAAAGTGAAATGTCATCTGTAGCAAGCATGTATAACAATCGATACTCAAAACTAATTCTTAAAGATTATTTCTTTCAAAGCACAAGAAGTGTTATTTCTTCACAAGTTTTGGATGCAGGTTGAATAGTTTAACGCTTTTGTTTGCAAAAGATACTTTGTATCTATTTCACCCGAATGTTTTTGAGCTCTAGAGATGAAATAATATCCGAAGAAACCTATCGATACCCGTTACAGATGAGATGACCCCACATCCTTTGTCAAAATAAACAACTCCCCGATCAATGCATTTCACTGTTCCGTGCAATGCACACGCACCTTACTATAGATTAGTACGACCAAAAATTGAACTAACATTATATATAGTACGATAAATGCTGATTCATGTCACCTAAGATTATATCATTGAAAACTATGTCCAAATATGAATCCTACGATATAGTTTTTGTTGACATGCACTAACATTTTGTGAGTTAAATATTCAGTCAAATTCAATGGGGGACTAATAAATCATGACCGATGTAGTACTAGTGTAGAGGGTGTTGCTGCACGCGAGTGTCACCCTGCTCATGGCGCGGCAGTAAAGCCGCCATATCACAAAACCCAACCACTCCCAGTAATAAGTGGCCTGGTAAAATAAACGGACAAGCAACAATCACATCCCTTCGTCTTTTTTGTATTTCATCTCTATGCATTTAGTTTCTCCGGTTCATCTCGCACACTCGATCCCTAGCTACTACTCCTAGTATCTCTAGCTACCACTCATAGGGCCAGTTCTTCTGGTGGCTTAAAAAATAAGTCGTCTCTTCCCCAGCTTTTCCCATAAGACAAGTAATAGTGGAGAGTAACATTAAGGCGCCTCACTCATTTATTTGGGCTTCTAAACTACTACATGTACCTCTGTACTGGTTTATTCACCACCATTATAATTTGTGCTAAATTTTGGCCAAAGATTTAACTGATAAAATGTTAGTGCATGTGACATCTGCACGTACTTACAAAACGCGTATGGATACACAAGGTTTCCAAACTTTTCCTTTTACATACTTAATTAACGACGCTAATAATTCCCCAACATTCGAGATTTATCATTTGCGTCCCAAAACTAATGAGATCGCCTTACGAAACTAAATTATATTCCTAATAAAAGCCATGACGCTCGCAGGAGCGCTTGCGGCGCGCCACGAGTGCCCTGGTGCGTGGCCGTTTCTCAGTGCACCGAAACAATGCCTCTTCCTCAGCCTCGCAACTCGCAATGTGCTAATTGGCGGCTTACTAGCGGGCGAGCGTGGTGTGGTGATCCGGTGCCAACAGGTACTCCTCCTCCCTGGAAGCGTGCACCTAGTCCATGTACTGCCAAGCGTAGATGAGGCGCTTGGGCCCGACTGCACTCAGGGCTTTGGCACGGGCATCCTCTGCCACCCTCACGGCCCTCGCACGAGCCTTCTGCCAACGAACCAATTGCCTGACTCTCTTGGACGCGACATAGGCCTGCCAGGCAGCTTTCCCCACGGTCCACTTCTCTTCCTCGGCCTTCTTCTCTGCCTCTATTTTGGCGCGCTATGCTGGAGGCAAAGCCTCCCACAAGGCGACATCCATTTCTTTCCAAAGCTCCTCAAGGCTGGGGGGCTCGGCGGGCGGCGTGGCGTTCTCCTCGTAGCAGCGAGCCAACGCGTCCTCTGATGCGCGTGATTGCGAGATTGGGAACGCCGACGCGTCCACCTCGACGCATCCCGGTGAGGAGTGGAATGCCGATGCATCCTCCGGAACTAGTGGCAGCGAGGAACGGAACAACGACGCATCCTCCTCGACTAGTGGCGGCGAGGAACGGAACGTCGATGTGTGACCATCCACGCGGTGCAGCGAGGGCGCCTAGGGCTTGGGAGGGGGATGCCATGGTGGTCGATGTGAGAGGGATGGGTGAGGGAGTCCTGGACTAAGGGGTCCTTGGGTTTCCAGCCTGTTGGACATGGGCCGGACTGATGGACTATGAAGATACAAGACCAAATACTCTCACCCGTGTCCGGATGTGATTCTCCTTGGCGTGGATGGCAAGGTTGGCGTTCGGATATGAAGATTCCTTTCTCTATAACCGACTTTGTATAACCCTAGTACCCTCCGATGTCTATATAAACCGGAGGGTTTAGTCCGTAGAGGCAGAGACAATCATAATCACATACGTTAGACTTCTAGGGTTTTAGCCATTACGATATCGTGGTAGAATAACCCTTGTAATACTCATATTCATCAAGATCAATCAAGAAGGAAGTAGGGTATTACCTCCATAGGGAGGGCCCGAACCTGGGTAAACATTGTGTCCCTTGTCTCCTGTTAGCATCAACCTTAGACGCACAGTTCGGGACCACCTACCCGAGATCCGCCGGTTTTGACACCGACATTGGTGCTTTCATTGAGAGTTCTGCTTTGTTGTCATCAGAAGGTTCGATGGCTCCATCCATCATCTACAACAATGCTGCCCGGGAGGATGTCTTTCTCCCTGGCCAGATCTTCGTATTCAGCGGCTTCGTACTGCGGGCCAAGTCATTTAGCCGTCAGGTCAGGTTTGGAAGCTTGAACTACGTCGCTGATATCCGCAGAGACTTGATCTTCGACGGATTTGAGCCCATGGCAGCCGCTCCCTGCCACCGCGATGAACATGACCTAAATCTGTCATCGGACCATACCCAGGAGATTGCGTCTGTAAGCGCTCTGGCCCTAGATCCGGAGCAGCCTGTGCCATCCGAAGACGGGAAGCTTAATCCCTCTAAAGAAGCCACAGACTCATCGGCGTTGGAGCCGCACACAGACTCAGCTTTGAGCGGGGTATGCGTCACCGGACCCCCGGATTCATCTTCGGTCACTAATTCCGAACTACATGCATCTGCGTCCGGCGAGCCTTACCAGGCGTTGATCGTCGAATTCTGTTCCGCAGACATCTTCCGGCACTCACCTTTAGGCAATGTGCTAAACTCATTAAAAACCCTCTCTTTAGCAGGGGACTCAGAACCGAATTATATCCGGTTTGAACCGGGGGCCTATGAAGGGGAAATTCATTTCCCACCCACCTCCCACTTAATAGCCACTGTCGAAGATCTAACCGACATGCTCGACTACGACTCCGAAGACATTGACGGTATGGACGACGATGCCAGAGAGGAGCAGGCCCAAAACCAGCCATTTACCGGGCGCTGGACAGCCACCTCCTCCTACGATGTATACATGGTAGACACACCCAAAGAAGTTAACGATGATGACAAAGAAGATCCAATGGAAGATAAACCTCCTAAGATACAGCCAAAGCACCCATGACAGCGACGCCGCTCTAAGTCATGCCGTGAAAAAGATAGCGATACCGGCAGAAGAAAACAATACACTAGACGATGCCGAAGACAATGAAGACCCCGTTGAGCCAACTTCCCAACAGGACAAACAGGAACATGGGCGAGTTAGCCCTGATGAACAGGCCGAACACGAAAACTCGGAGGACAGTAACTATCTTCCACTCTCCGAGGATGAGGTGAGCCTCGGCGACGAGGATTTTATCGTGCCTGAGGAACCTCTCGAGCAGGAGGGCTTTAAGCGTCAGCTAGTAGCCACTGCAAGGAGCCTAAAAAGAAGCAGCAACAGCTTCAAGCTGATCAAGATCTGCTCAATGATAGATGGACTAACGTCCTAGCAGCCGAGGAATACGGCCTCGAGCAACCACCCAAAAGTTACCTGAAGCGCAAATTACTACCTCAATTCGATGATGAGGCGTTGGAGCCCGTGCCATCAGTGCACAAGGCGGCTGACCGACCACCACGTGGTCGGGACAAAGCAGCAACCCAAGCCGAACACCTGCCCGTACTACCTCGCTACAAAGGCAGGGATGAAACAGCTCGGGCATATACATATGACCTTCGGCAGGACCTAGTCAGTAGAGCAGGACATACCAGATCAATCTACGGATCGCGGGGGCGTGCCCCGACACGCGACGATGGCCATCTATTCAGACATGACAAACCTAATCACGCTCGGGCCGAATGCCACAGATGGACTCCATCCGAGCTACGTCGTGATATGGCCCGATATAGAGGCGCCGCAGACCCTCTTTTCTTCACTAATGAAGTAATGGGGCATGAATTCCCCAAGGGTTTAAACCCGTGAACAATGAATCAGACGATGGAACAACAGAACCCGCAGTATGGATTGAAGATTTTCTTCGCCATATTCATATGGTCTGCGGTGATGACCTTCATGCCATCAAATACCTCCTGCTAAAACTCAAAGGGCCATCTCGGCACTTGTTAAACAGTCTGCCTGAAAACTCTATTGGCAGCTGGGAGGACTTGGAAGACGCCTTCCGCGACAACTTCCAAGGTACATATGTACGACCTCCAGATGTGGGCGACATAAGTCACATAGTTCAACAACCCGGAGAGGCAGCCAGGAAATTCTGGACCAGGTTCTTGCTACGTCTTGAGCTTGCGTTGGTTTTCCCTGAAGAGGAAGGGATGATGCAGCAGAGTAGCGTAAGTATTTCCCTCAGTTTTTGAGAACCAAGGTATCAATCTAGTAGGAGCTCACGCTCAACTCCCTCGTACCTGCACAAAGCGATAGCTAGTCGCAACCAACACGATTAGGGGTTGTCAAGCCCTTCATGGTCACTTACGAGAGTGAGATCTGATAGATATAATATTTTTGGTATTTTAGGTATAAAGATGCAAAGTAAAAAGTAAAGGCAAAGTAAAAAGTAAAGCAAGATTAAAGTAATGGAGATTGATATGATGAGAATAGACCCGGCAGCCATAGGATTCACTAGTGGCTTCTCCCAAGAGCATAACTATTCTACGGTGGGTGAACAAATTACTGTTGAGCAATTGATAGAATTGAGCATAGTTATGAGAATATCTAGGCATGATCATGTATATAGGCATCACGTCCGTGACAAGTAGATCGAAACGATTCTGCATCTACTACTATTACTCCACTCATCGACCGCTATCCAGCATGCATCTAGAGTATTAAGTTAAAAACAGAGTAACGCCTTAAGCAAGATGACATGATGTAGAGAGATAAATTCATGCAATATGAAATAAACCCCATCTTGTTATCCTCGATGGCAACGATACAATACGTGCCTTCTGCCCCTTCTGTCACTGGGTAAGGACACCGCAAGATCGAACCCAAAGCTAAGCACTTCTCCCATGGCAAGAACTGCCAATCTAGTTGGCCAAACCAAACGGATAATTTGAAGAGACTTGCAAAGATAACCAATCATACATAAAAGAATTTAGAGAAGATTCAAATATTATTCATAGATAGACTTGATCATAAACCCACAATTCATTGGTGTCAACAAACACACCGCAAAAAGAAGATTACATCGAATAGATCTCCACAAGAGAGGGGAGAACCTTGTATTGAGATTCAAAGAGAGAAGAAGCCATCTAGCTACTAACTATGGACCCGAAGGTCTGAGGTAAACTACTCACACTTCATCGGAGAGGCTATGATGATGTAGAAGCCCTCAGTGCTGACGGCCCTCTTCCGGCGGAGCTCCGGAACAGGCCCCAAGATGGGATCTCGTGGATACAGAAAGTTGCGGCGGTGGAATTAGGTTTTTGTCTCCTGTTCTGATCGTTTGGGGGTACATGTGTATATATAGGAGGAAGAAGTACGCCGGAGGAGCAACGAGGGGCCCACGAGGCAGGGGGCGCGCCCTAGGGGGGCGCGCCCCCCACCCTCGTGACCGCCTCTTTTGTTCCTTGGAGCAGGGTCCATGTCTCCTGGATCACGTTCGGTGAGAAAATCACATTCCCAAAGATTTTATTCCGTTTGGACTCCTTTTGATATTCCGTTTCTTTGAAACACTGAAATAGGCACAAAAAAACAGCAATTCTGGGCTGGACCTCCGGTTAATAGGTTAGTCCCAAAAATAATATAAAAGTGGGAAATAAAGCCCAATATAGTCCAAAACAGTAGATAATATAGCATGGAGCAATCAAAAATTATAGATACATTGGAGACGTATCAGGCATCCCCAAGCTTAATTCCTGCTTGTCCTCGAGTAGGTAAATGATAAAAAAGAATGTTTGATGCGGAGTGCTACTTGGCTTAATTTCAATGCGGAGTGAAGATTAGAAAGATTCAAGACAAAAGTTTATATTGACCTAAAAAATAATAATACTTCAAGCATACTAACAAAGCAATTATGTCTTCTCAAAATAACATGGCCAAAGAAAGTTATCCCTACAAAATCATATAGTCTGGCTATGCTCCATCTTCACCACATAAAGTATTTAAATCATGCACAACCCCGATGACAAGCCAAGCAATTGTTTCATACTCTATCTTTTGCAAAACTTTTTCAATCTTCACGCAATACATGAGCGTGAGCCATGGATATAGCACTATAGGTGGAATAGAATGGTGGTTGTGGAGAAGACAAAAAGGAGAAGATGCTCTCACATCAACTAGGCGTATCAACGGGCTATGAAGATGCCCACCAATAGATATCAATGTGAGTGAGTAGGGATTGCCACGCAACAGATGCACTAGAGCTATAAGTATATGAAAGCTCAAAAAGAAACTAAGTGGGTGTGCATCCAACTTGCTTTCTCATGAAGACCTAGGGCAATTTTTGAGGAAGCCCATCATTGGAATATACAAGCCAAGTTCTATAATGTAAAATTCCGACTAGTATATGAAAGTGATAACATGAGAGACTCTCTACTATGAAGATCATGGTGCTACTTTGAAGCACAAGTGTGGTAAAAGGATAGTAACATTATCCCTTCTCTCTTTTTCTCTCATTTTTTATTTGGGCCTTTTCTCTTTTTTTATGGCCTCTTTTTATTTGGGCTTCTTTTTCCCTTCTCATTTTTTTCCGTCCGGAGTCTCATCCTGACTTATGGGGGAATCATAGTCTCCATCATTCTTTCCTCACTGGGACAATGCTCTAATAATGATGATCATCACACTTTTATTTTTCTTATAACTCAACAATTACAACTCGATACTTAGAACAAAATATGACTCTATGTGAATGCATCCGGCGGTGTACCGGGATATGCAATATGACAATGATGGAATGTGTCATGATAAACGGAACGGTGGAAAGTTGCATGGCAATATATCTCGGAATGGCTATGGAAATGCCATAATAGGTAGGTATGGTGGCTGTTTTGAGGAAGGTATATGGTAGGTGTATGATACCGGCGAAAGGTGCGCGGTATTAGAGAGGCTAGCAAGGGTGGAAGGGTGAGAGTGCCTATAATCCATGGACTCAACATTAGTCATAAAGAACTCATATACTTATTGCAAAAATCTGGAAGTTATCAAAGCAAAGTATTACGCGCATGCTCCTAGGGGGATAGATTGGTAGGAAAAGACCATCGCTCATCCTCGACCGCCACTCATAAGGAAAACAATCAATAAATAAATCATGCTCCGACTTCGTCACATAACGGTTCACCATACGTGCATGCTACGGGAATCACAAACTTTAACACAAGTATTCTTTAAATTCACAACTACTCAAGTAGCATGACTTTAATATTATCACCTCCATATCTCAAAACAATTATCATGCTTCAATTTTTTCTTAGCATTCAACACAATCAAAAGAAAGTTTCACAAATCCTGAATACCAAGCATATTATTATTAAGCAAATTACCATGCTATTAAGAGACTCTCAAAATAATTTAAGTGAAGCATGAGAGATCAATAGTTTCTTTAAAACAAATCCACCACCGTTCTCTAAAATATCTAAGTGAAGCACATAGAGCAAAATTACTACGCTCAAAAGATACAAGTAAAGCACATAGAGCAAAACTACTACGCTCAAAAGATATAATTGAAGCACATAGAGTATTCTATCAATTTTAATTCATGTATGGCTCTCTCAAAAGGTGTGTACAGCAAGGATGATTGTGGCATACTAAGACACAAAGACACAAATAATACAAGACGCTCCAAGCAAAACACATATCATGTTGGTGAATAAAAATATAGCTCCAAGTAAATTACCGATGGAAGTGGACGAAAGAGGGGATGCCTTCTGGGGCATCCCCAAGCTTTGACTTCTTGGTGTCCTTGGATTATCTTGGGGGTGTCATGGGCATCCCCAAGCTTAGGCTCTTGCCACTCCTTGTTCCATGATCCATCAAAATAATTCACCCAAAACTTGAAAACTTCAAAACACAAAACTCAAAATAGAAAACTCGTGAGCTCCGTTAGCGAAAGAAAACAAAAGACCACTTCAAGGTACTATAATGAACTCATTATTTATTTATATTGGTGTTAAACCTATTGTATTCCAACTTCTCTATGTATTATAAACTATTTACTAGCCATAGATTCATCAACATAAGCAAACAACACACGAAAAACAAAATCTATCAAAAACAGAACAGTGTAGTAATCTGTAGCTAGCGCAAGATCTGTAACCCCAAAAATTCTAAAATAAATTTCTGGACGTGAGAAATTTATCTATTAATCATCTTAAAAAATAATTAACTAAATAGCACTCTCCAAATAAAAATGACAGCAGTTCTCGTGAGCGCTAAAGTTTCTGTTTTTTACAGCAAGTTCAACAAGACTTTCCCCAAGTCTTCCCAACGGTTCTACTTGGCACAAACACTAATTAAACACAAAAAACACAACCAAAACAGAGGCTAAATAATTTATTTATTACTAAACAGGAGCAAAAGGCAAGGAATAAAAATAAAATTGGGTTGCCTCCCAACAAGCGCTATCGTTTAACGCCCCTAGCTAGGCATAAAAGCGAGGATAGATCTAAGTATTGCCATCTTTGGTAGGCAATCCATAAGTGACTCTCATGATAGTTTCATATGGTAATTTTATTTTCTTTCTTGGAAAGTGTTCCATGCCCTTTTTTAATGGAAATTGAAATCTAATATTCCCTTCCTGCATATCAATAATCACACCAACCGTTCTAAGGAAAGGTCTACCAAGAATAATAGGGCAAGAAGGATTGCAATCTATATCAAGAACAATGAAATCTACGGGCACATAATTCCTATTTGCAGCAATAAGAACATCATTAACTCTTCCCATAGGTTTCTTAATAGTGGAATCCGCAAGATGCAAGTTTAGAGAGCAATCATCAAAACTAGTAGAATGCCCGTGCGTTGCTACGGGCAAAAACCGGATACCTATGTTTTAACAGGGAATAATAAAAATATGAACACATAGATCAAATTATTCTTTTAATTTAGATATACACGTTAGGCATGGTGGCATCCTGTTTCTATTATATTCTTTCACATTTTTCCTTCTCGCCAATCTTCCTGTCTTCTTAACATGCCAAGTCGCTCGCCACCCAAGAACTTATAACTTGATATATACGATCCATGATTAAATAGTATAGTAGAATGTACGTGTGTTGCTACGGGCTACAATACATATAAATGACTCAAACAAATGATTAAGGTCGTCTTCATGGTTGAAACTCATTTCTCCCTCATATGTTTGGGCAGGTTTGAACATCAAATGGGCGCCCGGTGGGCTCCCCAAAATTCAACCGTCTAGATTGTCCGAGCTCTCTCAAATCCAGCTCATGTGGGGGAGAAATGTGGTTTCCCGGTCTATTTGTCATGTTATCTCCAAAACACGGTCCCAACACACAAAAAAACCACCCCGCGATGCATCCTTCCCTTTTCCTGCCGACCACTCCCGTTTCTGCTCGGTTTCCCGCCATCGCAGCACATTTCGCGCTGAAGTCCTCTCCTTTAAAACCGGATGACGCCCATATTACCGTTGTCACGGCACCCTCTCTCCATTACACCGTTACTTCCCCACGGACCGCCATGGAGGAATCCCCCGCCAATCGCCCTGCTCTCCACCCTGATCCCCTCCCTCCCTATTCGTGCGGATCCACCACCGCCATCAAGGGAGAGGAGGCATGCACCGCCCATGACGCCCCCCTCCCCTGAGCCAAGAAGGTGGATCCAATGTCTCTTGAGTCATTGCCACGTTGTAACTACATTTGAATATCATGCATTACCACAAAAAAAATATGATGTGTGTTGTTGTGCATGCAACTGATATGCCACCGTGTCCATAACTCTTGAAGCAACCAGCCAATGCATTTACCATTCTATATAAACATAAAAGTCTATTATTAACTCTTGAAGAGCCCAACAAATGCATTTACCCTTCCATCCTTATAAACAATTGTACAACTTGATGAAAAAAATATATGAACCGCTCGCTCATGCAATTTGCTACAAAGTCATCTCTAATGAAATGCAATTTGCCACATTTTGTAAGGTAGAGAAATTATTCCACTCACACGGTCATAACTAAAGAAACCAACTCCACCCTTATTCCGGTCATTCTCAACCCTCACTCTTATCACAAAATCCACTAATTCGTGTTCTAATTGAGCCCGACGTCGCCGTGGCAGGCCAACAAGAAGGGACAAGGGCGGCAACCGCCTCCCCATCTTAGTGCTAGTACCCCCTCGTTCTATATTGGACCAACCCTTCATTCCAAGCTCTAGCATGACAGCTCCATGCTCATGTGTTGCCACGGAAAAATAAATATATGAATAGAAATTTTCATCCCAAAGGCAACTTGCACCTTGCTTCCACCTCCCATAAGATGTATATTTTTCACCCTCACCTCGCTAGGATATATATGTTTTTTAATATTTTTATCCCTCTATGCCGGATCTACCTCCAACTCTATTGTGGTCTTCAATATAAGCCGTCCGTTAATACTCATGGTACTAAATTCCAAGTTGGAAATAAAACTAACTTTAAAAGTAGAGATAAGTGTGCATGAATGGAAATGGTTAAAGTAGTAGTTTTTTCCATGGAAGTACTTAGCTCACTTTCTATTCTTTACCAACAGGCCATCGTCAGATAAAGACAATAATGGTGGCAATTTAAAGATGATATGCACAACACTGACTACGGGAGATAAATAATATGGATATGTTTTACACTTACAAATAGACGCTGTTATAACGCAAATCAAGGTCATGAGATAGTAGTCTACTTGTTTCAAGCTATCAAGATCATACTTTGGTTTTCGACGGTGGTTTGTCTGGCACAAAAACTATTGTGTAAGAGATCTTCGGTTCTATCATTAGAATTAAATGTGATCCTCTTCCGTCCATAAATCTTTGGTTTCTTGCTCTTGATGTCTTGAACGCCACCACCTTCTTGCCTTCTTTCCTAGATGGGTTGCATAGTCTAAATAGGAACACGAGCTAAAGCCGACACCTCTTTGTCAGTCCATCATTCAACAATCTCCGAGACATCCTTTCTAAGCATGGTGTATACAACCCTGTGCTCATCTTTAGTCCACTGCCACTTTAGAAGCATACCTACTTGATCTGCAAGTTAATAAATTTGGAATTAGTACTATTCTAAAAAATGCTATTATTCTTATTATGAAAAATATGCTTGCATGCTACTATTGCAAAATCTAACCTTCCTTTTTCTAAATAAAGTTAGTTCCTACTCCTTCCTAGCCTTTTTCATGATTGTCCCAACTGGTAGCCTACAAGTGCATGTTACTGTTGCAACTTCGCAAAAGGAAAAATAAGTCTACAACAGAAAATCTATTACTTCTCTAATTCAAGCTTCTTTTGCCGGTTTATGTAAATCAAATTTGCTCGTACTCTTTCCTATTCATTCCATGTTACTGCTACAATAGTGAAACTTTTAAAATAGATCTAGGGTGGAAACATATAATCATTTCTTTTCTATTCTTTTCAAGGTTTTTCGGAAATAAAAACAAAATAAGCACTACATATTGTTAACATGATTTTTGACATGAATGATCATATCCGATTGCGCAACCAGATTTTCTCAGTATTTGACATGATTATCTCAATTGCACAGAAATTTTCTCTTAGTTTTTTTACCATTGTTGATGATATTTTCTTAATTGCACGGAACTGTTGCTAATCGAAATACTCCTATGGAACGCGATTACGTATGCTTGTTTGGCAAGCAGATTTTTTTATTTACTATTTAGGCCCTTTATGTGGTGTTTCCAATGCTACCCCAGACATCCTGGCTATGCTGCATATAAATGTTGCCTTGGGAACTTGTTGCACTCCATGGCGCCATCACCATTCTAGACGTGTCCTCATCCCGCCACTCGAAGACTGCCTGCGAACTCTTGTCCAACATTGCCAAAACCGGTTATTACTTGAAAAAGTTATTAAAAGAACAGAAAATGTATACGGTTTACTAAAAGGTCTGCACATCTGGTGTATCATTTGCACATAGCAGTTACGTACATGCTAAACTCCTTAATTAACAAAGCTGAAGGGTGATGGTAAATAAGTCTGTAGGTTTGTTTGCTCAATTCAACTCGCCGAAAAATATGAACTCACAAACACAGGACACCATGAACTATAGAAAGGAACCATCTAATGAATGTGACCACCAGCCTAGCTACTATCCCAAGTGTCCTCTGGATCGCAACTTACAGAAACATCATCAAGGTAGGAAAATTTTTACCAAACCTGCAATGCTTTGATCCAGCAACGAGACCGTTTAAGTGATATCCCATTAATGGTATCCTAGAGCGGTTGCAATGGCGGCGGCGTGGTACCTGGCCTTCAAACCTAAGGTATCAAATGGGCGGAATCTCTGTCTGCATAACATCAGTACCTCTTAAGGAAGAAAATTTATGTACAACAATACTAACTGTCAATAACATCGGTTACCAATTTGAATCCCTCCATCAACAACCTGACATTACCATGTTCATCGTGATGCTTCGGGGCACCATCATGCACTTGCCCTTGCTGTCCTAGCAGGCCTGGGAGATTCAAAAGGAGTTACCACAACAGATCACTTCAGTGTTAGTTACACAAGCTCAGAGTTCAGAAACTACTTTCATAAATAAGTTCAGACTAGCCGTTGAACTTGGCATGAATAAACTACAAAAAGAAGACAATGTAAATTAATTAGTCACCTTTTGGAGGACTGATTCTGCTTCATGGTGAAAAATGCATTCACCTCCTTCACTTTGAGCTGAAGAGCAGAGAACTTCTCTATCATCTTGTTTATGTTAGTACGTACATGTCCTCCTGCATGAGGCTCAAGCGGGTCTTGGCGATGGCCACCTTCCCGTTGATCTCCATGTACCAGCGCTGTAGCTCCAGCAGTAGTGACAGCCGGACAGACCCACCTTTGGCGACACTCTCCACAACGTCCTCCACCAGCCTTTCAGACTTCAGTTTCAGTATGAATGAGTACATGCCTGAATTCCAAACACCAATACACACCACATGACTGAACCGGACAATATATTTCTTACTCTCAGAGACTACACGTACACAATGCTAAGATGTAGATTACATAGATAGAAATCTAAAGCATCAAAATTGCGTACCTCGACAGGTTGAGAGCCCTGGGAATCACCCTACGAAGGAGAACTCTACAGAAGGAGAAGCTGTATATGGATGTACTCGACGACACGGCGGCCACCGCGGAGCACCTTGCACTGCTGCATGTGCTCATCTGCGCACTTCTTCACCAGCTCCTCGCACCCGATATTGTTGTTGTAGAACACGCGCTGTAGCAGTTCCAAGAACCTGAATGTCAGCAGAAAATTGTGATTTTCCTGTGCAACTTGATTCAATCACAGAACTTCTTATATGGTAGATGATATCAATTGTTGTCCAGATGTTAGTTTTGCATCAAAATTGAGAAGAATACAAAAGAGCTCGTTGAAGAAATAAAAAAAACTAAAAGGAAGTGTTTAGTGCTAATCTATAAAAACTACATGAGTGAAATTTCGAATACCAAAAGAGTAGTTGAAAACTATAGATAAAAATAAAAATAAAAATTTTACAGCCACAACTTCAGCCGAAACATCCTACCAATGGCATGCATCATCCTAATTAACAAAGATGAATTTAACAGCACACATGCAACATAACTTGGTAATAGCTTGTTTGAAAATAACACAAATAACTCAACGAAAGTGAAACTGAAGCAAATGTTAACCAACACAGAGGAGTATAGGAACCTTTTTTAGGTGTTCAGATTACAATAGGTATACCGGTTCATCGTCAGCATCTGAGTCATGCCGTGGGATCCGCAAGCTACATCTGCTGTGTTGGCGACATCACTGTCGAAGAGAACCACCTGATACTCACCATAAGAGCAACCAGGAAACATCCATTGACTCGATCAACAATATTCGAGAGCCTGAAAATACAAGGACGACTGGCCATATCAGGATGTGGCACTAATCTACTCAACCCTGCCATCATCAAGCAAAAGAAAATAAACCATCATTTAAAACCAACTAAGCTACACAAACAACTACTATCATCAGGCACAAGAAAAGAAAGCTTGAAGCTACATAAATATCAACTACCTTAGAGAGGCAATTTGGTTCATTTAAAACCATCATTCGGAAATCAAAACAGTAGTCTGGAGAAAAAAATTATGCATTCAATTCACCACGTAAGCGCACAGCAAAGTGGTAGTACTCACATTCAGACTTTGGTACCTCAACAACATCAAGCAACCCACCGTAAAGAGCCTAAGGTGAGCATTCCCTACCATTAAAGAAAAGAATGGGTCAGAAAATTGCACCCTCGAATCATGTCCATGAAGGTAAATGCATCCCCCAAGATTCATTTCCTGTTCTCGAGTTCATGCATAAGAACCACAGGGGCACAAATCAAACTGTACGATGTCCAAACCAGGAAGAATACAGGGTGTCAAATGGAACGAGGGAAGCTCACCTGAGATTGAGAATCCACATACGAGAGTATGTTGCTTGTAAACGGGCATCACCTTCGTGGCTAACAGGGGCATAGGAGTAGACAGGGGCACACGGAGGAGGGAGGGCGGGGCACAAGCTGTACGAGCTCGCCGGGCCATACGTGACGGCGGCGGCGACATTTGCTCGAGGTCGCTCGGGCTCCCCATCTTGAAAAGGGGAGGCGTCATGCTGTGAGACAATAAAGCGAGATGAAGATTGGATCGAGAAATTACTGGGATGCGGGTGGCGGCGCATCGAGACGAGCATTGGGGCAACGGCACGGCGATGGTGCAAGGAGGATCAGGATCTGGCCGGTCAACCTCCTCCTCTCTAACGAAATCTGGCTGGTGAACCACCACCATCACCGGCGCGACCATCCAACAGGGAGCAAAGCCGGCGGACGTGGCGCAAGTGCTCGCCGTGGGAGCGAAGACAAAGTCCCGGAGCAGCTCATAGCGAACCGGTAGTGTATCACGTCAAGGAGATGGGAGGGGTCCCATGGCCACAGCAATCGGCTGTGGAGGGATCCCGCAGCGGCGGAGGAGTCTCTCTCGTAACCCTAGGCAGAGCAGAATTGGGGATGAAGGAATCCGCGAATAGATCGATGACAGCCTAGTTTTTTCGCTACGTGGTTCTAGTTGGTTTTCGCTACCTGATATAAACCGATGAAGTGGGGAGGGGATGAAAAAAATCTATGAAAAAAACCAGCGAAGGTGGGACAAAAAAAACCATGGTAGGTGGGACGAAAATTGACCGGCGGAGACTACCAACTTCTCCATTAGGAGTAGAGATTATGGAAATATAGCAAATCACACAAAGTCTTGGGAATAGTAGAGACACTAGCACCCAAGTCACACAAAGCATAGAGCTCATGATCTTTAATTTTAATTTTAATAGTTGGTTCCCACTCATCATAGAGTGTTCTAGGGATGGAAACTTTCAACTCAAGTTTTTCTTCATAAGATTGCATCAAGGCATCAACAATATGTTCGGTGAAGGCTTTATTTTGACTATAAGCATGTGGAGAATTTAGCACAGATTGCAACAAGGAAATACAATCAATTAAAGAGCAACTTTCATAATTAAATTCCTTCAAATCCCACTTTCATCAATTTTTATTTCTTTCAATCCCACTTTCATAGTGGGTTTAGCAACATCTAAATTTTTATTTCTTTCAATCCCACTTTCATCAATTTCATCATTAAGATCTAAATACTCCGAATTTTTAGAACGCCTTCTAGGTAAAGGAAGATCATATTCAGTTTCATCAAGATTCATATTGCAAAATAAAGATTTAATAGGAGACACATCAATAACTTTTAGATCTTCATCTTGATTTTCATAGGTATTGGAAGAACACGCTCTAATAAAGACATCTTTGGAAGCACGCATCCTAGCGGTTCTTTCCTTGCACTCATCAATGGAAACTCTCATGGCTTTGAGAGACTCATTGATATCATGCTTACGAGGAATAGATCTAAGCTTTAAAGAATCAACCTCAAGAGAAATTTTATCAACGTTTCTAGCCAAATCATCAACTTTAAGCAATTTCTCCTCAAGCAAAGCATTAAAATTCTTTTGTGAATTCATAAACTCTTTAACACTATTCTCAAATTCAGAGGGCATCTTATTATAATTTCTAGAAGAGTTGTTGTAGGAATTACCATAATTATTAGAAGGATTACTAGGATATGGCCTAGGATTAAAATTCCCTCTATAAGCGTTGTTACCAAAATTATTCCTACCAACAAAATTCACAGCCATAGATTCATGGTTATTCTCAATCAATAAAGACAAAGGCATATCATTAGGATCAGAAGAAACACTCTTAGTAGCAAATAATTTCATAAGTTCATCCATCTTTCCACTCAACACATTAATTTTTTCTATCGCATGCACATTTTTATTAGATGATCTTTCAGTATGCCATTGAGAATAATTAACCATAATATTATCTAGGAGTTTAGTAGCATCTCCTAAAGTGATTTCCATAAAAGTGCCTCCCGCAGCCGAATCTAAATGATTTCTAGACGCAAAATTCAATCCGGCATAAATTTTTTGTATAATCATCCACAAATTCAAACCATGAGTAGGGCAATTACGTATCATTAATTGCATTCTCTCCCAAGCTTGGGCAACATGTTCATGATCAAGTTGTTTAAACTTCATAATATCGTTTCTAAGAGAGATGATCTTAGCGGGAGGAAAATACTTACAGATAAAAGCATCCTTGCACTTGTTCCATGAATCAATACTATTCTTAGGCAAAGACGAAAACCAAGCTTTACCACGATCTCTAAGTGAAAAAGGAAATAGCTTTAATTTAACGACATCATTATTGACATCTTTTTTCTTTTGCATATCACATAAATCAGCGAAGCTATTTAGATGAGTAGCGGCATCTTCACTAGGAAGGCCGGCGAATTGATCTTTCATAACAAGATTCAATAAAGCAGTATTAATTTCACAAGATTCAGCATCGGTAAGAGGAGCAATCGGAGTGCTAAGGAAATCATTATTGTTGGTATTGGTGAAGTCACACAATTTAGTAGTATCTTGAGCCATCACGACAAGAAAGCAATCTAACACACGAGCAAACAAAAGCAAACGGGCAAAAAGAGGCAAATAGAGAGGTAGGATAGGGAGAGAGAGGGTGAATAAAATGGCAATGGTGAATTGGGGGGAGAGGAAAATGAGAGGCAAATGGCAAATAATGTAATGCGAGAGAGAGGGATTGTGTTGGGTACTTGGTATGTTGACTTTTTGCGTAGACTCCCCGGCAATGGCGCCATAAATCCTTCTTGCTACATCTTGAGCTTGCGTTGGTTTTCCCTGAAGAGGAAGGGATGATGCAGCAGAGTAGCGTAAGTATTTCCCTCAGTTTTTGAGAACCAAGATATCAATCCAGTAGGAGCCCACGCTCAAGTCCCTCGTACCTGCACAAAGTGATAGCTACTCGCAACCAACACGATTAGGGGTTGTCAAGCCCTTCACGGTCACTTACGAGAGTGAGATCTGATAGATATAATATTTTTGGTATTTTTGGTATAAAGATGCAAAGTAAAAAGTAAAGGCAAAGTAAAAAGTAAAGCAAGATTAAAGTAATGGAGATTGATATGATGAGAATAGACCCGGGGGCCATAGGTTTCACTAGTGGCTTCTCTCAAGAGCATAAGTATTCTACGGTGGGTGAACAAATTAATGTTGAGAAATTGACAGAATTGAGCATAGTTATGAGAATATCTAGGCATGATCATATATATAGGCATCACATCCGTGACAAGTAGATCGAAACGATTCTGCATCTACTACTATTACTCCACTCATCGACCGCTATCCAGCATGCATCTAGAGTATTAAGTTAAAAACAGAGTAACGCCTTAAGCAAGATGACATGATGTAGAGAGATAAATTCATGCAATATGAAATAAACCCCATCTTGTTATCCTCGATGGCAACGATACAATACGTGTCTTGCTGCCCCTTCTGTCACTGGGTAAGGACACGCAAGATCGAACACAAAGCTAAGCACTTCTCCCATGGCAAGAACTACCAATCTAGTTGGCCAAACCAAACGGATAATTCAAAGAGACTTGCAAAGATAACCAATCATACATAAAAGAATTCAGAGAAAATTCAAATATTATTCATAGATAGACTTGATCATAAACCCACAATTCATCGGTCTCAACAAACACACCGGAGAGGCCCACAAGAGAGGGGGAGAACTTTGTATTGAGATTCAAAGAGAGAGAAGAAGCCATCTAGCTACTAACTATGGACCCGAAGGTCTGAGGTAAACTACTCACACTTCATCGGAGAGGCTATGATGATGTACAATTCCTCCGTGATGACGGCCCTCTTCCGGCGGAGCTCTGGAACAGGCCCCAAGATGGGATCTCGTGGATACAGAAAGTTGCGGTGGTGGAATTAGGTTTTTGGCTCCTGTTCTGATCCTTTGGGGGTACGTGTGTATATATAGGAGGAAGAAGTATGCCGGAGGAGCAACGAGGGGCCCACGAGGCAGGGGGCACGCCATAGGGGGCGGCGCCCCCCACCCTCTTGACCGCCTCTTTTTTTCCTTGGAGCAGGGTCCAAGTCTCCTGGATCACGTTCGATGAGAAAATCACGTTCCCGGAGATTTTATTCCGTTTGGACTCCATTTGATATTCCGTTTTTTCGAAACACTGAAATAGGCAAAAAACAACAATTCTAGGCTGGGCCTCTGGTTAATAGGTTAGTCCCAAAAATAATATAAAAGTGGAAAATAGAGCCCAATATAGTCCAAAACAGTAGATAATATAGCATGGAGCAATCAAAAATTATAGATACGTTGGAGACGTATCAGTTCTTAACTAAAAAGAACCAAATCGTTCACTGTCCGGATGCTGAAGCCCTAGCGGCCTTTAAGCATAGCATCCGCGACGAATGGCTAGCCCATCACCTTGACCAAGAGAAGCCAAAGTCCATGGTAGCCCTCGCGGCACTCATGACCCATTTTTGCGCGGGCGAGGATAGCTAGCTAGCCCATAGCAAAAACACTTCAAGCGAGGCTGGCACCTCTGAGACCAAAAACAGCAACGGCAAGCCCCGTTGCAACAGGCACAAGCGTCGAAGCAACGATGACAATACCGACGACACGGCGGTCAACGCCGGATTTAGTGGCTCCAAGTCCGGCCAGCGAAAAAAGTCATATAAAACAAACAATGAGGGCCCATCCAGCTTGGACCGCATACTCGATCGTCCATGCCAGATCCATCCATGGCACCCCACACAAACCAGCCAATCATACCAACCGAGACTGCTTGGTTTTTAAACAGGCCGGCAAATTGAATGCCGAGAACAGGGAAAAGGCGTCGCAAAGCAAGGACGATGACGAGGAGTCCCGTCCGCTGAACACTGGGGGACATAAGAAGTCCCCCCCCCAAGTTAAAATAGTGAACATGATATACGCTACCCATATCCCCAAGAGGGAGCGCAAACGCACACTGAGGGACGTCTACGCGATAGAGCCAGTCGCCCCAAAGTTCAACCCATGGTCTTCCTGCCCAATCACCTTCGTTCGCAGGGACCATCCGACCAGTATCCGTCATGGCGGTTCAGCCACACTGGTCCTTGACCCTATCATTGATGGATTCCATCCCACACGAGTCCTCATGGATGGTGGCAGTAGCCTGAACCTGCTCTATCAAGATACAGTGTGCAAAATGGGTATTAATCCCTCAAGGATCAAGCCCACAAAGACTACATTTAAAGGAGTCATACCAGGTGTAGAGGCCCGCTGTACGGGCTCAATCACACTATAGGTTGCCTTCGGATCCCCGAACAACTTTCGAAGCGAAGAGTTGATCTTAACTATCGTCCCCCTCCGCAGTGGCTATCACGCACTGCTCGGACGAACCACATTTGCTCGATTCAACGCGTTGCCACACTATGCTTATCTCAAGCTCAAGATGCCCGGACAACGCGATGTCATAACAGTCAATGGAAACATGGAGCGCTCCCTCCGCACTGAGGAGCACACCGCTGCTTTAGCAGCAAAAGTACAGAGCGGCCTCTTCAAGCAGAACCTCAATTCGTTGGCTGAGCTCCTTGACACCGTCAAACTAGTCCGGACTACTCCGCAGCAGGACAGCCCAGCTCGTCAAGAGCTCGACTAGCAAGTCGGCCTCTGTCCCATCCCATACCTAGTGGCGGCGTTCGTACCGCGCATACATAACTACACACTCAAAATACCAGGGGCATAGACAGAGGCATAACTAGAGTGTGATCCATAATATGGCTCGACCTCCCCTGGACACACATACTTTCAGTTTTTCTTTTGTTTTTTTCCTTTTCAGGTTTCTTTTCCACAGGCCATTCCTGACGGCCTGATCACATGTCCTTTCGAAAGGATAGATACACCAAGACGGCACAAGATACTGACGTATAAGGGAATTTCTAGGTGGTCCCTTTAACGATCACTCTACCTGTTTTCAGGACCCGCACGCAGCTCTCCCTTGGTTGTGGCATATTACATAGCCATGTTGCTTATTGCACTACTTGTACAAATATGCTTTGACGTATTAATCAAACTATAATGGAAATAGTTTGCAGCCCAACTCCTGCGGCACTAGTTTGCTCTTTTGATAATCTTATCAAATCGCACCCGTACACTTTGGTACGCTTTAATCCGCCAGGGGTTTCATTGCACCCCATAATACGGCAACAAAGTCCGAACACTTTTTATAGTATAGTTCGGCACCCCGAATTTAGCATTATATGCATTGGCTCCGAATCATGTCTTTGGTCAATATTTGGGTTGCCCGGCTCCTGTACTTACTACCTTACGTTCTACTATATCCGCTAGGGTAGTAAAGGGAGACCTACTACGATTGTGTCCTGGTTTATCCGGATGAGCACCTCAGTAGAGAAAGCCGAAAACTGACTGTCATGATGCAGCGTGAGCCGGTCAGCTCTTCGGAGGTTTCAAATCTTTATCGATTTTTTCCGCATTATGTGATGAATCGGTTCTTATCCGATCAGGTGTTTACAGCACCCTAGTTCAAATACTAGGGGTTGCGCCTAAATTTTTATTGTCAAACTCCTATGGCTAAGTGAGGGTGATAAAGCCGCATAGTCTGATTGCCTGGTTCGTTGCGCTAAACACCTCCTTCAAGGACCAAATTCGTGGATAAAGAATGTTTAGATTCATCCTGAACACCCCCGTACTAGCTACGCGGGGGCTGAAGCCGACGACTGGCCCACTCTCAGACTTGATAAAACGGCCGCACATGAGGTAAAACTTTAAATAATAAATAGCAAAGCATTATATTACATATCAATATTGTTTTCATCATACAGGATGGGATAACATGAATGTATTCATTCAAAAATATTGTCCTTAGCACGTTGCTCCGCTACAATGCGGGATCCCTTCAGTACATCTTCGAAATACCGCTCGGGCATGTGGTGCTCCTTGCCCGAGGGCGTTCCTTCGGTCGTGAGCTTCGCGACGTCCATCTTCGCCCATTGTATCTTCACACGGGCGAAGGCCATCCGCGCAGCTTCTATTCAGACCGACCGCTTGATGGCATCAAGCCGAGGGCAGGCATTGACCAGCCGCTTCACGAGTCCGAAGTAGCTGCTGGGTATAGCTTCTGCAGGCCACTGGTCGATTATTAAATCCTTCATGGCTCGTTCGGCCACCCTATGCAGCTCGACCAACTGTTTTAGCTGGTTGCTAAAAGGAACTGGATGTTCTGGTGCAAGGTATTGCGACTAGAACAGCTTTTCCATTGAGCTCCCCTCTTTGGCTCAAAAGAATTCCGCAGCGTCAGAAACACTGTGCGGCAAATCCGCAACACCCCTGGAGAACTCCAAATCCGGGTTAGTAAAAGATACCTCTTCCTCACATACTTGCTTTGCATAATAAAAGCCTTACCCGCCGCGATCTTCTTGGCCTCTTGGATCTCCCGAAGGTCGCCTTGGGCTTCGGCCCGGGCCTCTTGTGCACTTTGGCGGCCCTTGGCGAGTTCGGACTCTTGGTTCGCATTCTGGCGCTCCAAGGACTCATATTTCCTCACGGTGTCCTGGAGCTCTTACTGGCCTCACCAACCCCGGCCTCATGCTTTTCTCGGGTAGCTTTTTCCTTTACCGCTCAATCGTCGGCCTCGGCCAGCGCCTTCTTGAGGGCCTCTACCTCGGTCGCCGCCCCTACGAAAATATCATGGCACTAAGGTTAGCGCGAAAACATTCATACTTTCCGGACATGCATAAAATGATTTAATACCTTGAGTATCATGCAGCTGCTTTTTCGCACGACTGAGCTCTTCCTCGGTCTTCTCCACCCTCTGCTTCAGTCCGGAGACATCGGCAGCATTAGAAGTCGTGGCCAATAGAGACGCGTGCTTATTCACATAGACATATATGGTTAGTCCCCTATGAAAAACTATTTCATCCTCTGTTCGGCTCTTCTTTTCAAACCCCGGACAGAGTCTCAAGAGCTACTGTCCACACTCTGACTTTCTTTTTACATAATTGTATTGCTTACCTCAAAGCCTGTTGAAGGCTTGTGCAGGCTTCAGCCTGTCTTCTCTTTGTGGGCTGAATCTTCTAAATCACCGCACCCATGAGGGTACGGTGTTCCTCAATAATGGAAGCGCTTCGCAGTGCTTCCAGCAGAGTATCTGGTGCCTCTGGTTGGACAGAGGTCACAGGAGGAATGGATACACCTCCTTTCGACGAGGTAGGCTGCTCGCCGGACTCTGGAGCCGTATAGGTCTCCAGGAACGTATTCGGATGGGGGCCGAATTGGGCATGGCCCCCATCGCCAGTCCCCATGGGGATCTGCTCCCCTATGTGTCCGGCGGCCGAGGTCTCGCACTCTAGCGCCACCCCGACGGCCTCCTGCATCTCTCCCTGGCATGGGATCCTTCGGGACAAAACCTTGGTGTCATCCATGGCCCTGGGAGAGGAGGCCGCCGGAAGGGACCCGCTGTCCATCACCTTCGGGTCCAGAGAGTTCCCTGAAGATGAGGATTGCTTGAGGGCGGAACGAGTCAGACTACAAGTACATGATTCAACATGTTAAAATTATGAAGTAAAGAGGCTGATATATGAATGCGTCAGGGTTTTGAATACTCACGATTCGGCCAGGGCCTTATCTCGGGAGGCCGTTCTGGGCTGATGTCGACGTCCCACGCAGAGCTATCCGCGAGGGAGACCTTCCCCTTCTTGCTCGCCTCCCCCTCCAGATTTGTGGAGGCCGCCCTCTTCTTCATTTCCCCCTCGGGGGGGGGGAGTTGCTTTCTTCTTCCTCTTCCTCCTCCTCGTCGTCTTCGGCCGCAGAGTGGGTTTCGGCGTCTTTGGACGCCACGTCTAAAGTACCCTTGGGACGGAGCCCACCTCTGGTCCCCTTGGCCTTCTTCTTGGCCTTCTTCTCTGGCACCTTGTAGGGCGCTGGAACCAACATCTTCGTCAGATGCGGGATGGCTGGTTCCTCGGGTAGCGGAGCCGGACACCGAATCCACTCTACCTTCTTTGTCCAACCCTAAAAAAAGAAATAGGGATGTTCGGACATCCTCCTTGAGTAAACAAGTAAAGGATACACCTTGAAACACGGAAAACTTACCGAACTGGCAGGATGGGCCAGGTCATGCCACGGTCCTCGGTCGTCTTCGGCCACGTCTCGTTGGCCTTGAAGACCACCTTCCAGATATCTTCGTGCGTAGTTCCGAAGAACTGTTGCAAGGTCTTGTGCTTGGCTGGATCAAACTGCCATAGGTGCCAAGCCCGGTTCTAGCATGGAAGGATCCGGTGAACTAGCGTCACCTGAATCACATCGACAAGCTTGACATTCTTGTCTATAATGCTCCTGATGCGCATCTGGAGCGCTATCAGCTCGTCCGACGAAGACCAATCCAGGCCCTTCTCTTGCCAGTAGGTAAGCCGCATTGGGGCCCCAGATTTGAATTCGGGAGCCCCGGCCCAGGTAGTGTCGCGGGGCTCTGTGACGTAAAACCACAACTTCTTCCACCCCTTGAGGTCTCCATGAAGGTGCCTTTGGGCCACGGGACGTTGGATATTTTGCTCACCATGGTGCCTCCGCACTCTGCGTGTTTGCCGGCCACCACCTTCGGCTTCACATTGAAGGTCTTCAGCCACAATCCGAAGTGGGGTTGGGTGCAGAGGAAAGCCTCACACACGACGATGAATGCTGATATGGTGAGGAAGGAATTTTGGGCCAGATCATGGAAATCCAGCCCATAGTAGAACATGAGACCGCGGACGAAGGGGTGGAGTGGAAAACCTAGCCCGCGGATAAAGTGGGGTATGAAAACTAACCTCTCATGGGGCTTCGGGGTAGGGACGATCTGTCCCTCGGTCGGAAGCCAATGGGCGACCTCCTTGGCCAAATATCCGGCCTCCCAAAGCTGGGTGATGTCCTTCTCCTTGTGGTGGAGGCCATCCACTTGCCCCGCGCTCCAGACATGGTCGGAGTGCTTTCTTGAGGTAGAGAAGATGAGAACTTGGGCGCTGGAGCTCGAGAATGGGTAGGCGGAAAGAGAGAAGGCGTGGGTGAAAGAGGTGAATCCTTATCCCCTTATAAAGGCAATGAAAATCAAGCGCCTGCCCATGCGCCATAAAACTCGCCTATTCCCCAGGGGCCGTGCAGGCGGCATGGTTGGATTACCCATACCCATATTGATGAGAATCCCGCAATAAGGGGACAGAATCTCTGCTTTGACAAGATGTGCCAATAAAGCCGCATCTCGAATTGTGGAGCGGCAGGCCGAAAAATGGTTCGAAATAATAACTGGACAAGGACGTGATATCATGTTATAAAAAGTTGTCAGTAGATTGGACTCGTGAAATATTAGACTCTCCGCGGTGGTGTGTGGTACTTGTTTTGCAGATCCGGACATGTTCATTGTGTTCAAAGACCGTGTTGGAGTATTTGGAGGAGGAACCCGCCTTGCAATGTTGAAGACAATCTGCGCGCCGGACACCTCATCATTGAAGCCTGGTTCACGGGCTACTGAGGGAGTCATGGACTAAGGGGTCCTCGGGCGTCCGGCCTGTTGGACATGGGCCAGACTGATGGGCTATGAAGATACAAGACCGAAGACTCTCACCTGTGTCCGGATGGGATTCTCCTTGGCGTGGATGGCAAGTTTGGCGTTCGGATACGAAGATTCCTTTCTCTGTAACCGACTTTGTATAACCCTAGTCCCCTCCGGTGTCTATATAAATTGGAGGGTTTAGTCCGTAGAGGCAGTGACAATCATAATCACATAGGCTAGACTTCTAGGGTTTTAGCCATTACGATCTCGTGGTAGATCAACTCTTGTAATACTCATATTCATCAAGATCAATCAAGCAGGAAGTAGGGTATTACCTCCATAGAGAGGGCCCGAACCTGGGTAAACATCGTGTCCCCTGTCTCCTGTTACCATCAACCTTAGACGCATAGTTCTGGACCCCCTACCCGAGATCCGCCAGTTTTGACACCGACAAGGGGGAGGAGATAGCGATGAACATGAGCGTTCTTCCGAATGTCATGGGAGGCACAATATTTATAGAGAGAAATGGCACACCTACGTAATATATGGATTGAGCTTCATTGACTTAACTGCAGGTCCAGTTGCGTCACTGACATGTGGGCCAGATCCCTGTTGGGCCCACATGTCAGTGACCCAATGCACCTATAGTTAAGTAACTGAAGCAGCTACATGGGCATATTTGTTGGAGTAAATTACGGGTGCGGGAAGGGGTGGAAATAATGCTGGTCACAATGGATTGGACAAGCGCGGGGGAGGAGAGTCATGGATGCAGACTTTTTCCACACGGGGTGGAGCAGTGGGAGAAGGAGATTCAAGGAGACGTTCAGGTTTCAAGGTGCACTAAATTATTGCATGCGATGATTAAGGCTGGCCATAGTGGTGGTCATGAGGTACTCCCTCCTTTCCGGTTTATAGGGCTTAATTTGAAAATCTCTTGAACCAAGGTAGACGATGAATGGTGGAATTAATTCCATATTTTGCAAAAGTACTTAATTAGTAATCTCGTTTTTCTCAAAAATTTGTGTAAGCCGATCCATTAATTACACCACATGCATGCATGACCACTCCTATAAAAATCTCACTTGGTGGTGATGGTATGTCTACCTCTGGACAACGTGAGCCGTTCGATCTACTTGGAACCAATGGCTGAGATGTGTGTGCATAGAGACATGGCCTTGCCACCGGAGGTACTATCTACTTGCCAACTGTAACACCCACGATACGGATATATCTCCCATGTGTCGGAGCACGACTTAGAGGCATAACCGCATTGTAGGCAATGTCGCAAGAGTGGTGATCTTTGCACATCGCATGTACTGAATAAGAAAGAGGTACAGAGTTGGCTTACAATCGCCACTTCACACAATACATAAATAAAGCATTACATCATCCAGATACAATCAAGGTCCGACTATGGAACCCAAAATAAAAGAAGACTACCCCTAATGCTACAGATCCCCGATCGCCCCAACTGGGCTCCACTACTGATCAACTAGAAACACGAAACAACACAATGAACGAGATGTTCATCGAGCTCCTCCTAGAGCTCGGTTGCGTCACCTGCACGGTTTCACCGGCACCTGCAACTGGTTTTTTAAGTAAACTGTGAGTCACGGGGACTCAGCAATCTCACACCCTCGCGGTCAAGACTATTTAAGCTTATGGGTAGGTAAAAGGTATGAGGTGGAGATGCAGCAAGCACTAGCATATATGGTGGCTAACATATGCAAATGAGAGCGAGAAGATAAGGCAAGGCATGGTCGCAAACTAGGAGTGATCAAGAAGTGATCCTGAAACTACTTACGTTCAAGCATAACTCCAACACTGTGTTCACTTCCCGGACTCCGCCGAGAAGAGACCATCACGGCTACACACACGATTGATGCATTTTAATTAAGTTAAGTGTCAAGTTATCTACAACCGGACATTAACAAATTCCCATCTGCCCATAACCGCGGGCATGGCTTTCGAAAGTTCAAAACCCTGCAGGGGTGTCCCAACTTAGCCCATCACAAGCTCTCATGGTCAACGAAGGATATTCCTTCTCGCGGGAAGACCCGATCAGTCTCGGAATCCCGGTTACAAGACATTTCGCCAATGGTAAAACAAGACCAGCAAAGCCGCCCGATGCGCCGACATCCCGATAGGAGCAGCACATATCTCGTTCTCAGGGCAACACCGGATAGGTCAAGTTATGAGTAAAACCAGCCCTCAAGTTTCCCCGAGGTGGCCCCGCAGGCTACCCGGTTCGGACCAACACTTAGACAAGCGCTGGCCCGGAGGGGATAAAATAAAGATGACCCTCGCGACGGCGACTCCCAAGGGAAAAGTAGGTGGTGGTGAGGCAAATTGTAAATCCATGGTTGGGCCTTGCTGGAGGAGTTTTATTCAAAGTGAACTATCAAGGGGTCCCCATAACACCCAACCGTGTAAGGAACGCAAAATCAAGGAACATAACACTGGTATGACGGAAACTAGGGCGACAAGAGTGGAACAAAACACCAGGCATAAGGCCGAGCCTTCCACCCTTTACCAAGTATATAGATGCATTAATTAAATAAGAGATATTGTGATATCCCAACAATAATCATGTTCCAACAAGGAACAAACTCTATCTTCACCTGCAACTAGCAACGCTATAAGAGGGGCTGAGAAAAGTGGTAACATAGCCAAACAACGGTCTGCTGGGGCAAAGTGGGTTAGAGGCTTGACATGGCAGTATGGGAGGCATGATAAAGCATGTGGTAGGTATCGTAACATAGGAATAGCAATAGAGAGAGCAACTAGCAAGCAAAGATAGAAGTGATTTCGAGGGTATGGTCATCTTGCCTGAGATCCCGCAAGGAAGAAAAACGAGTCCATGAAGAAGACAAACGGATGTAGATGAACGGATCCTCACAACTCCGGAACGAAACCAAAGCTAACGCGAGAAGTAAACCGAAAAGAAGCAAACAACATAGTAAACAACCATCACATAAGCATGGCATGATGCACAACCACGTATGATGCATGTCCGGTTTAAAGCGGCATGGCATGGCAAAGTGCACAAGCAATCCTACAAATTAAGTGGAGCTCAATATGCAACTCCGTTGCATATTGACGAAACACCACGTGACTTATTTAGTTCTCTCTCGTTTAGGTACTCAACAAAATTAAATGTTGGTTAGCATGGCAAGGGGTGAAGCACAACAAAACTACATATCTAGGAAAGTTTAAATGAGGCCGGAAACAACGAACAACAATTCTGGAAACTCCTCATGAGCATATATTAGGTTTGGTACTGTTCTTCCCTAAACCATATTTTAGAGTTGTTACACATGCAAAGTAAAACCACCGTGATAAACTAGGCATTTTTCTACCCCATTCACATATAAAGTTTGTTAATTTTGGAGCTACGGTTATTTAGGTATGGAATTAATCATAGCATGACATAGGAGCAAATTTAACCAAACAGCATTTAAACATGTTAAACATGCATGGAAATTGGATATTAAGAAACTAGATGAAATTCTAGTCAAGCTACATATATAATTCATTTTAAACTGATGCACGGATGGTGAGTTATAAATGCATGAAATTTATGGGCTAATCAGCCAAACTCCAATTCTATGGATAATTAGGAAAAACCTCCAGAACTGAAAAACACATAACGGGCCGAATCAGAGGCTGGCCCAACAGTGCACAGGGGAGGCTGGGCGCGTTCTCACCTCATTGGGCTGGATCTGGCCAGCGGCTGGGCCTCAGCGCGCGGTGCAGCAAAGGGGTTGGGCCTTGGAGAGGCTGGGCCGGCTCGACCGCGGAGCTGGGCACGACCCACGCGCTGGCGCTGGTCAACGCGCCTGCGGGTGCTTGTTCGTCTCTAACGAGATGAAGCAGGCGGCAGTGGGAAGAGCTCGAGGACGGGGCATCGCGAGGCGACGGCGCGGATCCGAGAAGTCCTGACGACGAGGAGCAGGTTCCCGGTAGGACCCAGGGTGCGGGGCAAGGCGTAGGCGGAGGGCAGCAGATCGCGCGGAGGCGGAGCTCTGCTCGGGCTAGAGGAAAGGGAAAAGGAATGGAGCAGAGGCCTGGCGGCGCTGCTGGTGATGCTCTCTGGCGGGAGGAGCAGCAGCGAAGTCCCGACAGGGGTCGACCTGGCGGATGTGCGGGAGGCCATCCATGGCGATGCTGCGAAGACAAAAGAGAGAGATAGAGATCATGAGGGAAAGAGAGGGAGGGCTTCAGCGCAGAAGAAAAGGAGAGGCAGGGGTGCGGGGGTCTTGCTGAAGGTGGTCACCGGCGACGGTGCTCCGGCGAGCAGGTGCCAACGTGGGAGGCATGGTCAGGAGCTCCTCTCCCGAACCAAAACGAGCATGGAGGCGGGCGAGTGCTGTTCCTAAGAAGAAAACAACAAGGATGAGAAAACAGAGGCTGAAGAGAAAACGAGATGTAGGGAGACGAGGAGGAGCAAGGCGATGGGGCCCTGGTCCGGCAAGTCGCCAAGATGCGCCGGATGGGCGACGGCGGCTTTGCTCACGGATGAGCTCTGGCTCGGGGATCACCTGGACGGCTCGGAGGGAGGCGGAAGGGCCTCGATCCAATCAGGATTTGGGCTCTGGCTGGCTGCGGGTTCGTCCGGTGTTGACAACGAGCTGGAGCGGTGGTTGGTTCGATTGAATGGAGGAGGAGACCGAGGAGAAAGGGATCGGGGAGGATCCCGATGTGATTTGAGTGTGGAGGCGGCAAGGAGGAAGGATGGGACATCTCTCCTTGATTTTAGGGTTGGACTAGTTTATATATAGGCATGCGGATTAGGTTGGGGCAATCTCGTCCCTCCGATCGCAATCGGACGATCGCGAATAAAATAGCTAGGGAGTCCAAATAAGAAAACAGTGACGTTTTGTACATGTTTGGGGATGATCCGAATCCAACGGTGATGACTGTCCGGGTTGGGTCTGGGACAGCTTTTCGGACGCGTGCGCGAGGAGGGCCGCGGGCTGACGAGAGGGGTAGGCATGGGCCTAGGTGGACTTTGGAGAGCGGGTTGGTCTGAGAGAAGAGGGGAGAGATGCAGCCCGACACGATTTCCGGAGACCGAAAACGTCCGACGTTTGACCGGCTATAATGCCGCTATAGTTATCCGTTGGGGTGTCAAACGGACTCCGAATGCGATGAAACTTGGCAGGCGGTCTATTGACAACAAAACAACACCGCACGACAACTTTCATCCCATTCCGAGAACATTTTTCAGCCACTTATAAAATAATATTTTGGACGTGCCACGGGCGCGTGCAAGTGTGTCTGGGCTCGGAACGGACAACGGAAAGAACGGGGAGGCCGGGACGGATGCATGTTTTGAAAACATGATGTTGAAATGCACATGATGACATGGCAAGATGCAACACACAAGAAAAAGACAAGGCAACAACAGCGAGTAACTGGAAGACACCTAGCACAACGGTCTCGGGGCGTCACAACACTCCACCACTATGAGAGGATCTCGTCCCGAGATCTAGGATGGCACCGGAGGGAAAAGGAAGAGGAAAAGGAAGGGTTAAAACTAAGTTTCTTCTTTGACAAATGAGTGAAACCAAAGAACCTTGAGAGGTTGAACAACTTCGAGAAAAGAATACAACGGAGATGAACAAAGTAGAAAACACTCTGTTAGAAAAGAGGAACAAGGAACATTACTAGAACCTTGTAGGTTGAAAGGCATAAGAAAAGTGTTACAAAGGACAAGAAGGACATGCAAGCACTCCGGTAGAAAGGAGCTGCAGAAGGAATGATAAAGATCAATTACGACAACACTCCGGTTAAAACAAGATAGAGGAGGAAAAAGAATGATATAATTTTTATAGCACTCCGACTGCAAATGGATGGAATTAACAAGAACTTGACAAGATGAGAGGATACTTGATGAAATCAACAACACGCTGCCTTCGGAACTATTGAAAGAATAGCAAAAGGGGTAAGAAAGATATCAGACAGCACTCCGGTTGAGATAAAGGAGGTAAAACTTGATAAGATGAGAGAACTGGAATGAAAACATGACACTCCGGTTGAATGGATAAGCAAAGGAAAGAGCATGATATTCACAATACGAGATAATGAGTGAAGAGAGCATCATCACAATGCCTCCGGAAGAAATGAAAGAATGCAATGAAAAGAACAGAGAAGAAAACAACATGTTCTACCTCAAATGAATTTGAGAGAGCATCCTTAAAAAGAAGGATTTAACGGAGTTGTTGGGAAATCAACAACCTAAAGAACAGGCTTGTTGAGGGCTTATGGAAAAACATCTCAAGAACTTGAGGTGAAAACCTGCCATAAATGGAAACAAGATTGGATTGATATGAACAAGGAGACAAGAAACTTATTTCACCGGGAGGATAAATGAAGAACTTGGGTCATTTATAAGCAATATAAATAGCAACAATCCTTAGGGAAAGCTTTAGGTGAAATATAACCCAAGATAACTCCAACAAAGCGATTGATGGATTGAGAAGAGCTCATGCTCGAAGAAATGGTGGGTTTAACTATCTCATTCTTGAGAATTGGTGTATCATGAAACACGAACTCAAATTGTCACGAATGGCATAACACCACCTCAAATGATAAGGTTGAAAGAATTGCACTTTGAAATGCAACATAAAGAATACTTGAGCTCCTCTGAAAAGAATCTCGATGAACACTTCGAGAAGGAAATAAATCCTTGATGAGCCACCATGTTGAGCCTCCATGAAGAACTCCAGAAATAAAAGAATGATCAAAAGAAAGAGAAGTTGAGAACACAAGGTGAAGCCTTGTAATGATTTATATGGATCTCCATGGTGATATAATTGCGAGAGCTTGGAACTCCGGGAAAGAAAAGATGGAACAATTGAAAACCGAGAACTTGATGAGCCTCCGGAATAAGGAATTGAATTTACTCGATGAAACAAGAATAAGAATTATATTATGCTTATCCTTCACCAATTAAATTGAAGACAAGCAACGTATTTGACATACTACTTATTCTTCTTGAAAAAGTCTTGAGGAGAGATATAGCGCAAACTTGCGGAAGGTCTTCAACGAACCACCGGTAGGATTTGGGAACAACGAATGAATAAATAGAATAGCAACGGACAAGAATTCTTGAACGAACCACCATAAGAATTGAAAATGAAAGTAGAAAACGCACAAATCACCAGGTAGAATTGGAAAATGAATGAAGATACTTGAGAGAATTTTTTAGATACAAGTGAAACGAAGAGATCCCGAGCTGATTAGAGAATACTTGGATGATGCACCGGTAAGATTTGGAGAAACGAGATCTAGAAGCTGAAATGATTAATTCTTCTGAAATGATGGGATCCAGAGGAAATAAAAGAGAAAACAACTCATGAAATGCTCCGGATGGATGAAAAGATATCTCACAATCGAAAACAATTGTGAGAGGATGGCATAACGCTAGAACAATGAATCTTTGGAAGAACGGGTAAGGATTTAAGAGGAACTCCTCTTTGGTCTTCAAATCCGAGAATGACGAGAACAACACCACCAAAAATTGTTGAGATACTCCAGGATGACGAATAGAAAGGTTGATCCAACGGTGAAAAAAAAATTGACAGGTCTTGGAGAAAATCATAAGACTGATGATAATTCATTCTTACGTCAAACTTCGAAAAAAAAATTGAGAAGCTCCGGGAAAATTAGAAGAGTCAGGTAAGATCCTGGGAAAGACCTGTGGGTTAGGGCCCACTCAAAATATACACCGTTGAAGAAATTGCTTGAAAAGAGAGATTACACCGGTTGTATTAAATGGCTTGAAAGTGATAACCACCTCAAAATAGTTTGAACGGTTTGGAATGAAAACACGAATCTTCGAGATATCTTGAGCACTCCGGAACAATGAATAGTGAGAAGTGAATGATAAAGAGATGTACCGACATGAGAAAACATTTGAAATGAGGAAAAAATATGATCAACACTGAAAGCTTTAATAGGATCCACCAGAGAAGAAAAGAATGGAGAATGATGAACGAGTAGAGCATCTTCAAGAGAACCACCAGGTAAGAACGTTGATTGAAAAGAATGGAGAGACTTCACATCCATAAAATGGATAACGAATTAAGAAATCCTAGTCCTTAAAAAAAAAGGGGGGGGGGGGGGGAAAAACAAAGGCAATTTAGGACGGATGAAGCAAACACCATTGACGAAAACTGAGATTGGATCTTGCAAATGTTGAAATGATCGGATCCACTTGACGAGAAGCGCGCCGGTTGAAAAGGATTGACATGACAATCTCGATTATCAAGAAGGATTAGTACTCAAATAGGAGTATGAGAACACCGCTTAGGAAAGGTATGGAATGAACATTTGACTTCGAAGCAACTCAAATACCACAACTAAAAGCAAAACAAAGGATTGGCTTGCAGCATAAGCCGGAACAAACATATGATAGAGATTTCGTCCAAAGTTTTCGTGGTGGGGCCCACACGGGCTCGATCGTACAACACCATCAGGTACAAGGCAGTGCACATGACATACGAAGCGTCCCCGAGTCAGCATAGCCAAGGACTCTTTAAGACACAACGAGACCACTATAAAACCAACCGTGGATAGGCGGACCACTAGACGTCGAACCCCAATCTCATATCATCCATCTGTCAGAAAGATATCCTAAGAGCTACTTGAATTCCCACTTATAAACTCCCAAAACTTTCTGGTTATGCAATCAGGTGTTGGGGATACAGGGGAAGCATAATATCTCACCCAAAACCAGCAAATCCTACATCCAGCTGTATCCATCCTTCAACACATAACCAAGAAACCTTCGGAAATAATTTACCTCAACCTTCGAAAAGCATCCGTTATACGAGTTATGGCAATACTCCTGAACTCCCGCCCCAGTACTGGGTGGCGTCAAGGTTATCTCACCAACAACTGCATAAAAGAGATTTTCAATGTCGGCGAAACTCAGGTATTTCGGAACTGCAACGATAAAATTGTGACGACAACACCTCGAAGCTCAACCCCCCGGGACACTGCCACAACCCCTAAATGTCAAGAGGCACCAAGAACAATGTTCTCGTCACAAAACCATCTGAATGATTCCAAGATACCTGCGTGATCCTAAATTTTTTTAGTGAAATTTGAGAAGAGAAGAGTCAAAACTCTACGTCAGGAGGCCTCACCAGAGCGACGAAGGGACTAAGGAGTTAAAAGAATCCAACTCTCCGATATATATAATCCTATAAGACTCAAAACATTTTTGTAGACTCAACAACGCCAATGATTCGATCAAGCAGGGGGCTCCTAAGTCGGGGAAGGCTCTGATACCAACTTGTAACACCCACGATACGGCTATATCTCCCACATGTCGGAGCACGACTTAGAGGCATAACCGCATTGTAGGCAATGTCGCAAGAGGGGTAATCTTTACACATCCCATGTACTGAATAAGAAAGAGGTACAGAGTTGGCTTACAATCGCCACTTCACACAATACATAAATAAAGCTTTACATCATCCAGATACAATCAAGGTCCGACTACGGAACCCAAAATAAAAGAAGACTACCCCTAATGCTACAGATCCCCGATCGCCCCAACTGGGCTCCACTACTGATCAACTGGAAACACGAAACAACACAATGAACGAGATGTTCATCGAGCTCCTCCTAGAGCTCGGTTGCGTCACCTGCACGGTTTCATCGGCACCTTCATCTGGTTTTGGAAGTAAACTGTGAGTCACGGGGACTCAGCAATCTCACACCCTCGCGGTCAAGACTATTTAAGCTTATGAGGTGGAGTTGCAGCAAGCACTAGCATATATGGTGGCTAACATACGCAAATGAGAGCGAGAAGAGAAGGCAAGGCACAGTCGCAAACTAGGAGTGATCAAGAAGTGATCCTGAAACTACTTACATTCAAGCATAACTCCAACACCATGTTCACTTCCGGACTCCGCCGAGAAGAGACCATCACGGCTACACACACGGTTGATGCATTTTAATTAAGTTAAGTGTCAAGTTCTCTACAACCGGACATTAACAAATTCCCATCTGCCCATAATCGCGGGCACGGCTTTCGAAAGTTCAAAACCATGCAGGGGTGTCCCAACTTAGCCCATCACAAGCTCTCATGTTCAACGAAGGATACTCCTTCTCGCGGGAAGACCCGATCAGTCTCGGAATCCCGGTTACAAGATATTTCGCCAATGGTAAAACAAGACCAGCAAAGCCGCCCGATGCATCGACATCCCTATAGGAGCTGCACATATCTCGTTCTCAGGGCAACACCGGATAGGTCAAGCTACGAGTGAAACCAGCCCTCGAGTTTCCCAGAGGTGGCCCCGCAGGCTGCCCGGTTCGGACCAACACATAGACAAGCACTGGCCCGGGGGGATAAAATAAAGATGACCCACACGACGGTGACTCCCAAGGGAAAAGTAGGTGGTGGTGAGGCAAATGGTAAATCCAAGGTTGGGCCTTGCTGGAGGAGTTTTATTCAAAGCGAACTGTCAAGGGGTCCCCATAACACCCAACCGTGTAAGGAACGCAAAATCAAGGAACATAACACCGGTATGACGGAAACTAGGGTGGCAAGAGTGGAACAAAACACCAGGCATAAGGCCGAGCCTTCCACCCTTTACCAAGTATATAGATGCATTAATTAAATAAGAGATATTGTGATGATATCCCAACAATAATCACGTTCCAACAAGGAACAAACTCCATCTTCACCTGCAACTAGCAACGCAATAAGAGGGGCTGAGCAAAGCGGTAACATAGCCAAACAACGGTTTGCTGGGGCAAGGTGGGTTAGAGGCTTGACAAGGCACTATGGGAGGCATGATAAAGCATGTGGTAGGTATCGCAGCATAGGAATAGCAATACAGCGAGCAACTAGCAGGCAAAGATATAAGTGATTTCGAGGGTATGGTTATCTTGCCTGAGATCCCGCAAGGAAGAAGAACGAGTCCATGAAGAAGACAAACGGACGTAGATGAACGGATCCTCACAACTCCGGAACTAAACCGAAGCTAACACGAGAAGTAACCCGGAAGGAAGCAAACAACATAGTAAACAACCATCACATAAGCATGGCATGATGCACAACCATGTATGATGCATGTCCGGTTTAAAGAGGCATGGCATGGCAAAGTGCACAAGCAATCCTACAAATTAAGTGGAGCTCAATATTGGATATTGACAAAACACCACGTGACTTATTTAGTTCTCTCTCGTTTAGTTACTCAACAAAATTAAATGTTGGTTAGCATGGCAAGGGGTGAAGCACAACAAAACTACATATCTAGGCAAGTTTAAATGAGGCCGGAAACAATGAACAACAATTCCGGAATCTCCTCATGAGCATACATTAGGTTTGGTACTGTTCTGCCCTAAACCATATTTTAGAGTTGTTACACATGCAAAGTAAAACCACCGTGATAAACTAGGCATTTTTCTACCCCATTTACATATAAAGTTTGTTAAGTTTGGAGCTACGGTTATTTAGTTATGGAATTAATCATTTTAGCATGACATAGGAGCAAATTTAACCAAACAACATTTTAAACATGTTAAACATGCATGGAAATTGGATATTAAGAAACTAGATGAAATTCTAGTCAAGTTAATATATAATTCATTTTAAACCGATGCACGGATGGTGAGTTATAAATGCATGAAGTTTAGGGGCTAATCAGCAAAACTGCAATTATGTGGATAATTAGGAAAAACCTCCAAAACTGAAAAAAAAACATAATAGGCCGAATCAGAGGCCGTCCCAACAGTGCACAATGGAGGCTGGGCGCGTCGTCACCTCACTGGGACGGATCTGGCTAGCGGCAGGGCCTCGACGCGCGGTGTAGCAGAGGTGTTGGGCCTTGGAGAGGCTGGGCCGGCTCGACCGCGGAGCTGGGCACGACCCACGCGCTGGCACTGGTCAACGCGCCTGCGGGTGCTCGTTTGTCTCTGACGAGAGGAAGCAGGCGGCAGCGGGAAGAGCTCGAGGACGGGGCATTGCAAGGCGACGGCACGGATCCGAGAAGTCCTGACGACGGGGAGGCGGTTCCCGGTAGGACCCAGGGTGCGGGGCAAGGCATAGGCGGAGGGCAGCAGATCGAGCGGAGGAGGAGCTCTGCTTGGGCCAGAGGAAAGGGAAAAGGAATGGAGCAGAGGCCTGGTGGCACTGCTGGTGGTGCTCTCCGGCGGGAGGAGCAGCAGCGAAGTCCCGGGAGGGGTCGACCTGGAGGATGTGCGGGAGGCCATCCATGGTGATGCTGCGAAGACAAAAGAGAGAGAGAGATCATGAGGGAAAGAGAGAGAGGACTTCAGCGAAGAAGAAAAGGAGAGGCAGGGGCGCGGGGGTCTTGCTGAAGGTGGTCACCGGCAACGGCGCTCCGGCGAGCAGGCGCCAACGTGGGAGGCATGGTCAGGAGCTCCTCTCCCGAACCAAAACGAGCATGGAGGTGGGCGAGCGCTGTTCCTAAGAAGAAAACGACGAGGATGAGAAAACAGAGGCTGAACAGAAAAGGAGATGTAGGGAGACGAGGAGGAGCAAGGCGACGGGGCCCTGGTCTGGCATGTCGCCTGGATGCGCCGGACGGGCGATGGCGGCTGTGCTCACGGACGAGCTCTGGATCGGGGATCACCTGGACGGCGCGGAGGGAGGCGGAAGGGCCTCGATCCAATCGGGATTTGGGCTCTGGCTGGCTGCGGGTTCATCCGGTGTTGAGAACAAGCTGGAGCGGTGGTTGGTTCGATTGGATGGAGGAGGAGACCGGGGAGAAGGGGATCGGGGAGGATCCTGATGTGATTTGAGTGTGGAGGCGGCAAGGAGGAAGGATGGGACATCTCTCCATGATTTTAGGGTTGGACTAGTTTATATATAGGCCTGCAGATTAGGTTCGGTCTATCTCGTCCCTCCGATCGCAATCGGACGATCGCGAATAAAATAGCTAGGGAGTCCAAATAAGAAAACGGTGACATTTTGTAGATGTTTGGGGATGATCCGAATCCAACGGTGACGACTGTCCGGGTTGGGTCCGGGACAGCTTTTCGGACGCGTGTGCGAGGTGGGCCGTGGCCTGACGAGAGCGGTAGGCATGGGCCTAGGTGGACTGTGGAGAGTGGGTTGGTCTGATAGTAGAGGGGAGAGATGCAGCCCGGCACGATTTTCGGAGATCGAAAATGTCCGACGTTTGACCGGCTATAATGCCACTATAGTTATCCGTTGGGGCGTCAAACGGACTCCGAATGCGATGAAACTTGGCAGGCGGTCTACTGACAACAAAATAACACAGCACCCGAACTTTAATCCCATTCCGAGAACATTTTTCGGCCACTTATAAAATAATATTTTGGACGTGCCACGGGCGCGTGCAAGTGTGTCTGGGCTCGGAACGGACAACGGAAAGAACGAGGAGGCCAGAACGGATGCAAGTTCTGAAAACATGATGATGAAATGCACATGATGACATGGAAAGATGCAACACGCAAGCAAAAGTCAAGGCATGGCATGTGAACAGGCAGAAGCTATACCGTCAGGCCTATGATATGGGTCTAGTAGACATGACATCTAGTGGGTGCCGCATAGTACTCGAGAACTCTTTGGGGGCTTGTAGCCATTAATCCACTGGGCAAGCCAAAAACCCCACGCCGTTCGCATGCCCTACTCGTCCATGTCTTTTATCTTACAATAATTTTCTCCCAGTCATCCCGTCCTTTCACATTACACCAGTTCAACTTCTCCTAACCCTCCTCCAAAATCCATCGCCTCCCAAATCTCCATGGTCGCCGCTGAGTACCAGGTTAGAGCCATCATCGGCGATGAGTTCATCATCATCTACGCCCGTGGATTCGCGACGGTGAAAGGATGATTTGCTCTCTTCAGAGGGATGTTCGAAAACTCAAAGGATGAGTGGGTCGCTTGGCTATCCACAGTCCTGGAAAGCGAGAAGATTCTAAGGGAGCTAGAGAAGAAGAATCCCGCCGTGATTCAGGTTTGCATACATAACCTGTTCTTGGTCTACCACATATGCCATGCCGACGTTGAGTGCCAGGATTTTAAGAACTTCCTCAAGGACAAAAGAGTGAAATTTGTTACTGTAGACTTTAGGAACGACAGGGATGTCCTAGGTCGGATAGGCCTCATTCCAGTCCTGCCCTTTGATCTCCAAAAGGCAAGCCTGGTGTCCTCCTCTCAGCCTTCAATGCTGAACCTGGTAGCAGCCATGATTGATCCTTCGTACGCTAAACTGAAGAAACCTCACCATGAGTTTCATCACGCATGGGAGTCAAAGACAATAGGTGAAGATAACATCCTGCACGCAGGAATGGATGCCTACCTTTGTTTAAATATCTACAAGGGTTGAATGAAGAAGCATAGCCCAGTGTCCGTTTCAAGCAAAGAAGCAGCGGTGAAGAGGACGAGGGACGAGGACGTAGTCGAGGACGTGGAATCGGACTCCGAGTAACGTGGCAGTGTCGTCGCTCATGCTGGTTCTACTAGAGTGTCAAACGGACTAGTTGCTTTGTTTTATTTTAGGGGTGTGTTTTCTAAGCCCCTAGCAGAACTATGTTTATGTTCTTTCTCATTATTTGAACTTTATGTTCTTTCTCGTTATTTGAACTCTTTAGTACGTACAGTATTACTAGTACTATGTCTTACTACTGTTCTTCTTGTAGTTGGTACTACTGCTTGTATCTTCGTGTTCCTACTGTACTTAATATGTTTGTACTAGTAGTATAATTTGGTTCAGTCAAATTGTGAAAGAATTTCGACGGAGCGAAGGAAGAAGACGGCAGAGAAGCTACCCCACTATCTATATTAGAGTGGCAGGGTGCCCATGATCTATCTTATGAGTGTTGGGTGTGGAACGCAGTTCACTTGAAAAATGGATCATGCCGGGGGTTAAACGGATGGCGGGGTGGGGGAGCATGGTGGTGGCAGGCAGTTTAGGGGGGGGCGGGGCGGCGGTGGCAGGCGGTTAGGCGTGTGGCGGGCTGAGAAGATGAACAGTGCATCAATTTCAGAGGTTGACGAAGCCCTTCTAGCCATCCATGCTGCATCCAACGGCTCACAAGAGTCGACTAACCCAAATTGCTCCTTCATATTGCAGGATCCACGTGGCATTCAAGGTCTCGAAGGTAGATTCCGCGTTTGCACCCGGTTTGCCGGCTCGGCGCGAGCGCGACCGGCTTCCGCCGCGACAGCCAGCATGCTCACCTCCTCCGCGCGGGTGGAGACGACAATGACATGCTAGTTCCTCCTCACCGGCGTGCTGGAGCACGCGCTTGTCCTCCTCTTCGTACGCTGCGTGCATTGACGCGGCTCCACCAGCTGCTCGTGTGCTTGGCAGCGCAGCGGCATTGCGAGGAGGGACTGCAGACGATGTGAGCGGGTGAGCCTTCATCTTCATTGTACAAGGATGGCGGCGACACGGCAGTGATGGGCGAGAAATGGTTGGCCAGAGCAGGTTGGCGCCGACATGGGCAACAGCGGCGGCGGCATATTGATGAGTGCGTGTACGGGAGCTTAGTTTAGTTTTATATAGGGTTGGTCAAACTTAGAAGAAAACCATACTAGTACACGTAAACATTAGACTGAGGAAGTGGTTATGTTAGTTACCACAACCACAATACGGAATCCTATGCAAGCGCTTGAACCGCGGCCGCGCGGTCGATCGAACGGTGCCTCACCGTGTCGCGCTCGAGGGACACCCACCGAACCTTTTTGTGTGTGAAAACAATCCCCGAATATTACTCAACTTTTTTTCTTGTAAAAGTTCTTGACGCTACAATATTTCCATATATTTGAATTTAGCTCCAGTTTGTGTTTATTTGGATTTGGACGTTTTAGGTGCACCATAGTTTTTTTAATACTGATTTTGTGTGTGTGACTGAGAGAGAACGTGTGTATGTGTCCATATGTGTGTTGTGGCAGAAGGGCAATGTGGAGACGGTGTGCATGTCATAGAGACATAGAGAGGTGTAAATGTGCAAATGATCATGCATGAGTGGGACAGAGACATATGCCGAAACGTTGTGTATACATGAGAGAACGGTCTTCTATTTGTACTTGTGTCTGTGTGTGTGAGAGAGAGAGGAGCATCTATAACACAACAACCATCTCTCCCAATTTGTCCGTCCCTCGCACGATCTCATGTAACACATGCATCAACGCACACATTTTGACACCCTCACCCGGTCCCTGCCCACCTCAATGCCCGCACATCGCTCTCTATCTCGCACGCACAATCTCTTCGTGAAAACCCTATTTAGCATGTAGCTTTCCGTCACATACAAACACATTTCTCTCCATAGGTTTGAGTTCTCTCAATACTTGACACACACACACACTCCCCCTCCCCCGAGCACATAATTCATCCCCATCCTAGGCTATATGGCGACCACTCCTGCTTGTGCTTCTCTGCACCCCAGCATGCACAACACCTCAACCTTTAAAGAGGGCACATAGGTGATCGAAGATGGCAACCACACCGCACTAGAGAATGTGCGTCCATTTGGAAGTTGGATGATGTGACGACGGCTGACTGACTCCTCCCCCCTCTCTCTCCTGCACAAAATTATCAATCCCTCAACCCACGAAATCCTTCCCCTCTCGTCCATGTTTTTACAGTTCTCTCATCAAACCTATTGTCTCTTCTCCTTCCACGTCTATAGAATCCGGATGCACACACATCTCATGTATAGTACATGTCTCCATCTATCTCATAGACCTAACTTCTTCCTCTCTCTCTCTCTCTCGCTTGTTAGGCTTGTCTCCTACTGTCTTTTCCACATACACACAATCATTACCGCCCTATCTACTCCATCTTCGCAAGCTCTCTGTACATGTTTCATTCACACATTGGGATGTGTTCGAAATGTTGCTTTTATAATGGATGATGTAGAGTTATGGTTGGTTTTGTTTCATCCTACAAAGTAATAACTATGAAATGCATTTAGATTCGCATTTGATTGGGATTATGTGAGTTTGAGCATATTGTGAAGTACTATAGACCTCGTATACATCTTGGAATTCAACAATGATTGGAACTATTGAACTATATAGACCATTACATTCGAAGTCAGTAGCCTAATATATTTATTTCATAATTACAACAAATGATTAATTCACTACAAACTAAGAAAACAAATGTGTACTCCCTCCGTGTTTCTTTAAGTACGCGTATTAGCATTGGTCAAAGTCAAGTTTTGTAAACTCTAAGAAAGTTTATAACAAAAAATATTAACATATACAATAACAAATAAATACCATTAGATTCATTATTGAATGTACTTTCACGTCATACATATTTGTTATGGTAAATGTTTATATTTTTCGATAACCTTGGTCAAACTTTAGGAAGTTTGACTTTGGTCAAACCTAATATACAAAGTTAATAAAATCGGAGGGAGTACTAGTAGTTACTAGTACTACTCGCTAGTTGCATAGACCAATCACCCAACACGCCAAACGGGGAGTTCAGTGTCACAAAATTTTGAGGTCGGCGGGAAAATCTCCCACGACCCTGATTCGAGCAGTGCGAAGTTACCATCATAACATTCGGAACATGTCTATGGATTACGCTTGGTAGGGGCCTGTTTTCGTAACTTCAGGTTCACCCTACCCAGCCAACCCCACCGCGGTACCCAGAGTAGTACACCTGAATACTCCCCATTTTCTATCCCACACTAAAATAGTCTTCTCCATGGCACTGCAGCCTTCGTGCTCCTCCCCTTCTCCATCGGCACACTCGTCCACCGCAGTGCATCTGCCTCATCGACGACCTCGTACGTCGCACTGGAGCGGGTCCACCATCGTTGTCATACACGGAGCCTCTTCCCTGGCACCGTCTTCCACGGTCTCGAATCTGCTTCCTAGAAGCCGACGCCAAGCACAGAAGCACCACCGTCGTGGACAATGAACTGACTCCCATTGCCGACCATGATGCACAGAGGCCGCCGCGACCATCGTTCTCCTCCTCAATTGGAAATGTGTGTATTGAATAACTTAGTCGTACATGTGTAGTTCCAATTTTGTTCATACCTACCCTTCAAATTTCCTGGTTGCTATTGTTCCCATAGAAGTAATTGGTTATAGCCTCCATTGTCCAACAGAATATCAGCTTGTAATTGTGCATCGCTCTTGTATCGCGCTGTTCTTGGGTAGGTTCTTCATCTGCAACCAGTAGTGTGGCAAATGATGGAATGTTAGCAAGATTCCCATGCGTTACATTGAACATCAAGAGGCATTTGTATGAGTAGTTTATATCTTGTAGGAGAAAAGGATGAATGAGGGAAGGTCATATTTGCAAATCTGGAGAGGGGTGTGGGTATCTTTCTACAAAATTGCCATAGTTTCCTTCCTATCCGTCGGATATAAATCGGACAGCCTATATTGCAGGATGGCAGGCACACCATCATCACCAACTCTGTTCTTTAAAAGAAAAGAAAGTAGAAAAAAAGAGTAGAGTATAGAGAAGTAGAGATAAATATTAAATATAAAATAAATATAATAGTAGAGATGAGACTAGAGATAAATATTAAATATAAAATAAATATAACAGTAGAGAACAGAGTAGAGATAGCAGGGACGTCGGGAAAGGATCGCGCGCACGGGAAAAAGGGGTCGGGCGCATGCTAGTTTTGGTGCACAGCGTCCTGTGCGCTTTATAAAATCCAATGCACTCCCACCGCTCTGTGTCTTTCCACCGCTCTCTCCCTGCTCTTTCTCGCCTCGCCGCCACCGCACTACCATGCCGCCGCGTCGCCGAGAAACTTGGGGATACCACGGGCTGCGCACACACCCCTCCGGCGGCTTCTCCGCCAAGATCCGGTTCCGCGGGATGCGCCTCGGCGTCGGCAATTTCGACACCGCCAATGAGGCTGCCCGCACGTACGACGCAGTGGCGTGGCGCCTTCGGTGGCCTCATAGAACATTGAACTTCCCCAACTTGCCGATGTGGGAGCAGGCGCAGGAGCTCGTGCCTCTGTCACGGCTTATCACCGATGAGGATCATCCCGACAACTGGAGGCAGCAGCACTGTCTCGGCATCGCCGAGAAGGACGAGGAAGCCATGACGTTGTGGCACCAACACGTCCCGTAGGACATCGTCAACAAGCGTGAGTTCTACACGCAAAGGAGGGCGGAGAGGGAGAAGAGGAGGGTGGAGTGAGCCGCCTATCGTGAGGACAAGCGTATGCGAAAAAGTAGACGCTTAATTCAACATGAGGCTAGGAGCAGCGTCGCCCTAGGAATCCGATGACGATCTGTATCTTCATTCCTACATTGAGACATCGAAGGAGGACATCACCGAGGATGAGTCGGACGACGAGGAGTAGTTGAGCTATCTATTTTTTATCAATCTATGCTATATCTATGATGAGAACTATCTATGTCTCTACTCTGTAATCTCTACTCTCTATCTCTACATCTCGATCTCAGCACTGTAAACACATTTTTAAAGTGTCGTGCATTGCGCTTCTGTTGGAGATACTCTAGCTTGGCAGACGAGTGCTTTAATGTTGCCCACAAGATGCTTGCGTATTACTAGTACATTTTTTTGCCATGTTGATATTTTAAGACCACGAGTGCGAACATGCAGAGGAGCAATGAAGACCAAACACTGGATATTAGGGACATCTTCAAGGAGCATGGCAAGTTAAAGAGGAGCTACACCGAACCTGTAAAACGAGCTTTGGTAAGTAACACCCTTTCAATTACTTTCGCTTAGCCTCATGTTCTTTGATGTGTATATGTTGTAGTTTATGTTCCTCTTAGCCTTGTGTTCTTCATGTTTAATAAGAAGAGTCTTAATCGTCCTAGGGCTTTCGCTTTTAGCTGGATGTAGGAAATGGGTGTTGTCACCTTGTAGTCTATTTGTATACTTTTCCTTTTGAATCCACTTCTCCGAGTCATGTTTATCTAGCTTCTACTAAATGGACCTGTGTTGCTCCGAGTATTGATCTAAAAAGAAGTAACTTCATGTTAGGCTGCAGTTCCTGCGAGGAGGGAAGTATGGTCAACCTCGAGATCGTGTTTCCAAAATGAGGCTGGATTACACACAAGGTGCCAGTTCCCTAATGATGTTGGATAAGACACAAGGTGCCAATGCCCAGATGATGCTGGATTACACGCAAGCCAGGTGGAGCTGTCAATTGTTTGTGTCCTTGTGTCTCTAATAAAGGCTGAAAGAAAGCATGCAACAACCCTTGAGAATGTAGCTGAGTTCCTGAAGAAGCGAAAGGAGCAATCATATGCTCTCTTCACCCAAGCCAAAGAAGAGATGGAAGAAGCCAGAAAGAAGCTAGTAGAGGCAGAGCAGGCTAGGCATCTCCTGGTATCTAAAACTGTTGTCACTACTAATTTTCCTTCATAATAGATAGGTTAAAATGTTTGTCCAGTCAGCATGCCTGTTGTGAGATCCGTGCATCTACTGATGTGGCACAAAAAAAATTTAGGATCATGTAATAACATCAATTACTTTCCAAACAATAAGTCATTAGTTCTACATGCATTGGACATGGTATAACATTAGTTCTACATGCACTGGACATGGTATACTTCACGAGCAAGCCCAACATTCCAAGTTCAACTTCCACATCAAACTCATGTTCACAGATATCCGCACATTCATAGATAATGTCCACAACCATGATTCACTACAAAGCCAAACAAATGTGAGGAGATTTATAAATAAAGAGAAACCTCTAGTTCCTGCTACCAGTGCTAGCACAACAAGTCAAGACTATGCGTAATTATATAAATTTTGATCATTTTTTGTGTTCTAAAATGCCAGCCGGCTCGTAGAAGGACGTGTTACCGGCACACACATGATTCAATGGACGCAGGAGGGGCAATCTGAAGCCGGTTGCATGTGGCAAGGAGGCGTGTTCAGCCGGGCCTGCAGCGAGTGGGGCCCTCTTGGCCGGCGCGCCGGTTCAATGCCTGCGCTATCAGAGGTCACGTACGTGTCAGGGCAATCACTCCCTCCAGTCCTTTTTTGTTTGGATATAACAAAATCTCATTTTCCATTCACATTTTACAAGTAAAATTCGTGGACAAACTTTGACCCAAAATACGATGGGGACTAGTAAACCAGGACAGATGTAGTAGTTCTTTTTTTATCAAAGAAGGGTTTCCCCCTTCCGATTTTCATTACTGAAAACCAACATCTAAACCATAGTATTTGCCCTAGATCTACCAGGTTCAACATCTCACAATATAAACCCATACAACCATACACCAAGGAGGTAGTAGTTATGAATTCCATTTTCGCTCCATACCAATCGTTCTAAAAAGTACTTAAGTACTTATAATGCGCCCTTGAAAATCGGAACTCTTACCCTGCTAAAAAATGATATTTTAAATGTGGCTACTCGATCTGTGGCAACTGCCGAGCCACCGCCTCCAGGTCATTCACTTGTGGTCCCGACCATTAACTCCTACGGATCAAATTATCACGCGAGCTGACTATTACTACAAAGGTGCGCTCCACCACGTACCCGGTACCCGCGCATGTAGCAATCGTGCACCTAGGGTTTTAGGGTTTATTTTTTAACGGTGCCTTTATGTAACTCTCATGTCTGCGAGACAACGAGAGACCGACTGCGTGCATGCGCCACTTCTCTTCGTATATGTACTCCACCATTTGTCTGGTGTCCTAAAAATTATACAGTAGTAATAACTACTAGCAATGTGCCAATGTGTTGCCACACGATCAAACTAGATTAATACATATTCACCGATTTGATAGAAAAAAGAGTCTAGTTTTGAAATACGTGTATCACTAAAAATATCTTATGTTACACTTAAAATATATTCCTTTGGCGGTTTTGATGAGATAAGGGAGGAATGTTGTTGGTTTGAAGAATCGAGAAGTGGTATATCTCTAATTTCTATTCTTACTAGCAAGATGCCCATGCATTGCACGGAACATCAAGATCTTGTGGGAGAAAAGGATGAATGAGGGAAGGCCTTATATGGAAATGTGGAGAGGAGTGCGGGTAAATTGTCATAGTTTCCTCCCTATCCGTTAGATATTGATCGGACGGCCTGTATTGTAGGATGGCAGGCACACCATCATCACTAAGTATGCTTTTTATAAGAGTAGAGATAAAAAAACATAGTTGGTGATGATGGTGTGCCTGCCATCCTGCAATATAGGCCGCCCGATTTATATCTAACGGATAGGACGGAAACTATGGCAATTTGGCAAAAAGATACCCACACCCCTCACCACATTTGCAAGTTGTTGCAAAAAGCTCATGTGTTTGTGTTTGTGTAGTGTGTGTTTGAGAGAGAGAGGAGGAGGAGGACGGAGTGCATGTGTGACAAAGACACAAAGAGTGTGTGTGCGAGAGGTATCAACTTAAAATGAGGTGATAGTGTGTGTGTGTAGAATCGAGAGGGCGTGTCTCAAGAAGGGATGAAGAAACTACATAGATACAAGGAGCACGAGAGAGACATGTACGCGATAGTGGAAGCACGAGTGTGCGGGTGTATAAACCTATCTGGAGGCTAGTCAATCAATGATCTGAGAGAAATAAAAGTCGGGGTGCGAAAGCGAGAGTTTTGTGGGTGTGAGAGAGAGACGATAGTCGGGAAGGGGAGTGGAAGCAGGAGCTGTGTGTGAGAGAGAGAGCGGGGGAGTTTGTCTAATCGGTAAACAAATGAATAATGTCAGTTTTATAATTGGGATGTAGACGGAAAGGAGACCGCAACAAATGTTGTGTCTGCAGGAGAGAGTAATTTTAGTGGTACGAGTCATATCTAGAGACATATAGGGTGTGTGAGAGAACCCCATAGAGAGAAAGACAAAGTGAAAGACGAGTGAGACTGTGTGTGTGGCGGTGAAAAATAAAGCTTAGGTACCTAGTTATACCAGAGAACGGTGGAGATTGAGGGATAATGAAAACCGTGTAATGTATAATAATAGGAATAGTGCGACACTTCTCAGGGAGACGTCGAGAGACCATGTTTGCGAAGATAGGAGAAACATGAAGTGAGCATGCGGGTGAGCTGGAGAAAATAGAATGATAGCTACATGAAGGAGCATGCGAGAGAGATGGGCGTGAAAGGAGTCAACATAAAAGGGATTCAAATATTTGAATTTAAGATGATGATACATGTAATTCCTACTCGAACCAAAATTGATCTATCAAATATGCATAGTCATATGAATTCATGCGCATCTATGTTATTTAATATGTAGATATTACTGATCCATACATTTCAGTAGAACATAATTTGGTTTTTTTTTTTTGAATTCAACCTTATGATTTTCAGATCACTATATTTGTATATCATATTATATACAAATAAAGGAGCAGAATTCTTTGTTGTGCTTTTGAAAGTATACATAAAAATGATATATATATATAGAATTTTATTCCAATCGCAAATGGATCTTGCCTGAACAAAAATAAAATACAAACTGGATTCGAATTGATTTGGCATGGTAAACGTGCACTCTTGCTCTACAAAAATTTGAACGAAGTGGGGAAAGTCGTAGTAACCGCCCGAAACCAAAATCTGCGAGATGGAAATTACTGCCTATCCCTGACACGCAATGCCTATCGGCTCGATTTCTGTAGGTTTCGATAGGGGAAGGTTTGTAATTTCACTCAAACGTGACATAACTGCCTCTCACCCGGATTCATACATGGTGGGCGCTGACGGTGTCCTGGACTAGGGGGTATTCACCACGTCGTCTCCCGATCTATTAGATTGGGCCGAGGACCCCCGTGGCCGTATACTCATGGGCTAGTTCGGACGGCTACCGCATACAAGGAAGATTCCACAAGACTTGGCGATCAAGACAAGGACTTCTCCCCACCGGCGTATTCGGCTAGGACTCTTGTTATCCTATGCCTCCGGTGCATTATATAAACCGAGGCCAGGCTAGTCGATAGAGATACAATATATACAACAATCATACCATAGGCTAGCTTCTAGGGTTTAGCCTCCTTGATCTCGTGGTAGATCTACTCTTGTACTACCCATATCATCAATATTAATCAAGTAGGAGTAGGGTATTACCTCCATCAAGAGGGCCCGAACTTGGGTAAAAAAAAGTGTTCCCTGCCTCCTGTTACCATCCGGCCTAGACGCACAGTTCGGGACCCCCTACCCGAGATCCGCCGGTTTTGACACTGACATTCGTGCTTTCATTGAGAGTTCTGCTGTGTGATCGGCAAAAGGATCGATGGTCGCCTGCAAATCAACTGCGACTTCGGCATCTTCGTCACCAGCTCGACTGGTCACCTTGGTTCGACCAACAATTGCGCCCCGTGTTCGGATCACCATGTCCGGACGAGGGCCGTCATCAAACATCAACTCCGATCTCCATCAAGATCACGGAGAAATCATCTATGGAGCTCGAGGGCTCAATGTCAACATTGCCCTCAAGCGACCGTGCTATTTTTCTGGACAGCGAACTCGTATCTACCACCACCATCTCCTCGAGTATCGCTTTGACGACCGCTTTGGTGGAATTTGTGAGGAATTGAGTCTATAACAACCTTGCAAAATTTCGTCGAGTTCCGACGGAGGAATCTCTGGCCATCCACGATATACCGGAGCCTTGTCAAATCTGGACGGGAATTTGGATGAGTTTAGGGCGTGGTGTCCAGCTTCTAGCTCGGACGTCCTTTGGAAGATCCAACCATTGATCGGCTGCGGAATTCCTATATCTACCACCTCTAAAAATTTTGGCTCGATCCGACCGTCCAAACTCCAGGAACCTTCCGATTAGTGCATCACTTTTCGGATCTATTTTCTGCGCGAAAACGAATCCGACCCGAGTTCATCTTTTTTATAAACGGGATTTCGGACATCCCTTTTGAAGGAAGTTTTGTATGGGGTATTGTGTTTTGTTTCCGAACACATTCTACTAACTTTAAAATCTTTTGAAGATGATCTTCCATATCATGCTGGTGTCAAACCAGTCCGGCAATATTGCTCCACGGCTGCCGACCTGCGGGGAAAAAGACACATCGTCACTTTATTGAGCCGAGCTCAACTTCTTCGGATCATCACCTCGGCAAGCTGAACAACAGTTCGGCATCGCAAAGAATAAATCATCACCAACATCGACGCCCCACGGGTTACACGAAGCGGGCACACCGGCATCGCCGCACGGTCACTTCATCAAGCCGGCATTGACCACGTCACGACCTGCATCGGCAGGGCCGCACTATTGCTCCTTCGAGCCGGTGTCCATCACGCCGACCTACTTCGACATCTCGGCTGGACCAGGGGCTTCATCATCTCTTCATCAACCTACTCCGGTAACGGGTGTGCGGATCGAGTCCCAATTTTAGGAATCACCTTCCTTCGGATTGCTACAACAAATAAACCAGGTGCTATTAATCCTAGTATTTTTTGCTTGTTTGGGTTCATTTTTCCCAAGGAGTTATTACTCTGGTTTGTCCATCATATGTACATAGGTCTATCAAATGGTGGCTGCATTAACGACAGTCGCATGGTGGTTCGGTCAGTTTCCGTACATAGTCCGGCGAACGCCGCACTCGGAGCTCGAACCGACCTGCGAATTCAGGCTTTGCCATGCCTTTACCGCATCACACCGACGCCCTGCATCGACTTGACTTCGGCGCCAGGCCATATTTCTTTTATTAATCACTTTGCATAAATTATTTATTATGCAACGATTTTTTTAATTATCATTATTACTATTATCTCCGGCTTGCACTATTTTATGTGTCACAGGAAAATGATCCAGCCGGACTATATCCTTTGGCGTCACCTCGGCTGGACGGGGGGCTTCGTCAACACTTCATTACCCCATGCTGGGGACTTCGGCATCACTCTGCCGGCCTGCATTGACCGTGCTATGTCACCACTTCAGAGCGCCGAGCTCTTTGCTCCGCCACCTCGGGACCGACTTGGGGGAAGGCACCTTGTCCCGCATCAAGCTCGGACCGCGTCGTCAATACCGAACACATTAACCAGCTAAGTTGCCTTCATGCTCAAAGTTTTAAATTTTTAACTTGTGTTCGGCTCGACCAACCATTATACTTTTTTGGAAAAAAGTTGCTTCTAAAAAATTTCCTTGTCCAAACTTTGTTTGTGACGCATAAATTCAAATACCCCGTTTACTTGGGGGCTTCCTTTATGAAGCTTTTCCTGTTGCATATGATTATACTTGTACGGCTTCGTTCCTTGTTCGTGTATTATGCCACAATATGCACCACATTGACTTAAGCGATTTGCAAGCTAGGTTGCCTCGCTCCTGTGTTTACCCCTACGTTCCCGATTGTTCGGCTAGGGAGTAAAGGGAGCACCTCTGCGATTGTCACGATCGGGTCACCCGAGCCGGACCTCAGACTGGGTGAAGCCGAAAGCTAGCGCTCTTATAGTTATTCAATGATGGTCGGCACACAACGGAACTCATGAGTACAAAAAATCTATTGCACAAGTCTCATAATAACAATGAGCACCGAAGAAAGGTATCGGTGGGGGTACTATTTTCTTCGAAGATGCTTCTTACTCTTCGCAGTAATATAGCATAAGTTCCCTGAGCGCGCTTTGTCTGTTACAGCCTTATGGCCTGATTGCCTGGTTATTGGAAACACCGTCGATATTCTCGGCCGATGGAGTACATAACACTTTTTGGTCCTTAACCGAAGAGGGAGAAGCCGACGGTCGGTTAAGACGCGTTTAAAGTTCGGTTGAACATAGATATGATATAAGTACTTTGGTACATGCAATAATTCTTCTACCCAAGTCACTTGGGGGCTCTTATGTTTATTTGAGCCGTTTTATAATAAGTGTTCTTCTTCTCAGTCGTTGCAAAGTTCTATTATTATTATTTATCACTCCTTTTTTCGACGCGAGTGTGCGGTCACTAGCCGGGGAGCCTAATTTCTCTCTCAAAGCCTCTAGAGTTTAGTTTGCTAAACTGGCCTAATGAGAAGTACTCCGCCCTCGGGATAGGAGGTTGAAGCCTTAGGCTGACCCGCTCGAAGTCTTGATATAGGATGTGTCATGTTAAAGGACGACAGAAGCACTTCTTTTTTCTAAGACCAATTTTCGGATTGGCACCGAACACTTGATCTTGTTCGGACGTCATGTTTTTACTGACGTTTCTTGGTTTTCCAAGCTTTTTGGCACTTTCAAACTATTTGTGCTTTTCCAGCATTAGTCTCGCAGTGCAACGTCGGACACCTTTAGGGATTCAGCAAAAACATTCTCAGATATTGCTATATATGCATCGGTTTCGAATTGCTTCCTACGTTCCGTTTTGTTCGGCTAGGCGTGCAAAGGGAGAACCACTACGATTGTCCTTCCAGCTCACAAAGTTAAGCACCTTAGTGGATAAAGCCGAAAACTGACTGTCACAATAAGCGTAAACTGGTCAGCGATCCGATGACTATGACGGGCCATTCATAACATTGGCCGAAGTGTTTACGGCTTGACCTTGACTGTCGCCGAACACTACCGGGGGCTATTAACTAGCCTCCCAAACTAAATCCTCGATATTTTTCTCTTACATTCGAGCTGAGGTTTCATGATCATGCTTAGCATGACAACCCAAAGAAAGGAACCGATAGCGGGACTATTTTCTTTGGAATACATTTCTTTTGTTAAACAGTAATATAACATATCTCTCTGCGTACCTTTGTTTATAAAACCGTGTGGCCAGATTGCCTTGTTTGTCGTAAATCTTTGCCCTCATAAAGGCTTTATAAATTAGGACAAACACTCCCCGGCTACTGGCCAGGGAGGTGGAAGCCTATGGTCGGTCAACAAAGTTTTGTACAATGCGGATCCGAGCATTAATGACGTAAAGTACTTGGATACATAGAGTCATTACACATAATTTCTGATTTTACTATGGATATTGATCCTTAATTCGGCCACCCGTACCCGCATTAAGACTCGGGGGCTACTGGGCTTCGGGCTTATTATTTACAAATATTAAAGGGGCACATCGATCCCCTGATCTGGTGTTGCCACCCGACCAGTGTCTCAGGGGCTACTGCATTGCTTGTCCAATGCAGAAAATTTTATGTGCAATATAGTTTCCGAGGAGATTTTGATCCTCAGGTTGGTCGGCCGCACCCAACCTGAGTCTTAAGGACTGAGCACGCCGCTTTTCGTGTCCCGAAGTATTCTGCGGAACTAGGACTTGATCCTCAGGCTGATTTTGCAAATCGACCTGAGTCTCAGCGGCTACTGGGATCAGCGGTCTTACGTCATCCGTCAGGTGCATCTCGGGTTTTAGACCGATACACACCTTGAGGGCTACTGGATATATCTCGGCAGAGAATAAATTGCACCAATAAAAAATATTGACGAAAAATCTGCCCACAGTCGGGGTGGTGCACCACCTCGGAAGCAGTCCGGCATAAAGCTCGGGCGCTAGTGGCTGGCTCCATAGAGGGCATTTCTGGCATTAACCTCGGCTAAACTCCTTCAACTTTTTTGAACCAAGGTGATATGACACCTCGGATATAGTCCGGCATTGGAGCCTGGACACAGTCCAGCATTGGTGCTCGGCTGCAAATGATACCTCGAATGCAGTCCGGCGTTGGAGCTCAGACGCAAGAGGACCCTACCTCCCGGGAACAACTTCAAACCCGAGGTGTGGCATAAAAATAAACAAGGCATTGATAAAGGCCGGAAACTTAAAGGGGCTCCTCGGATACCTGACGTCTAAACTCGTCGAATGCATTTCGGCGATCCTCAAGATCGAAGATAAAGAAGATTTGTTGAACCAGTTTTCAAGACCGGCAACCGAAGATGAAGAACAGTTCGGAAGAATCGAGGAGCGTCCCTAACTTGAAGACCGGTTCAGGGGGCTACTAACGGTGTCCTGGACTAGGGGGTATTCACCACGTTGTCTCCCGATGTATTAGATTGGGCGTAGGACCCCCGTGGCCATATACTCATGGGCCAGTTCGGACGGCTACCGCATACAAGGAAGATTCCACAAGACTTGGCGATCAAGACAAGGACTTCTCCCCACCGGCGTATTCGTCTAGGACTCTTGTTATCCTAGGCCTCCGGTGCATTATATAAACTGAGGCCAGGCTAGTCGATAGAGATACAATATATACAACAATCATACCATAGGCTAGCTTCTAGGGTTTAGCCACCTTGATCTCGTGGTAGATCAACTCTTGTACTACCCATATCATCAATATTAATCAAGCAGGAGTAGGGTATTACCTCCATCGAGAGGGCCCGAACCTGGGTAAAACAAAGTGTTCCCTGCCTCCTGTTACCATCCGGCCTAGACGCACAGTTCGGGATCCCCTACCCGAGATCCGCCGGTTTTGACACCGACAGGCGCCAAAACACAGTGTCTCCTCGGCCAAAATCGACTCCCTCGGGCGCCAAAAACAAACTCTTGTCGGCAAATATTCGGTGTATGCGAGATTACCGCCCTATCCCCAACTGACTAATATTGCTGTGATGTAGGAAATTTTAAACAGGGGCTAAGTTTGTAAGTTTCCTCGCATTTGAGACAAGCGCGCCCTGAAGACATGGTTCCCCACTTCCTCTCTCCCTCCATTTCCCCATTTGTACTCCGTGGGCACCAAAACACCCTATCTACCCCAGCCTCCTCTGTCTGCCACGCCATCCACCATCGTCCTCCTCCACCATGACAGAGCTGGTACCCCGACGCGGTCGTCCATTACAAGAGATCGACCTCTCTCATCCACGGCTTCAAACCGGGATCCTTGCATCCGGTACTCTCGCTTCATCCCCGCCGTCGTCCACCTTGCCGACGCTGCTCCTAGATCTGCTTCCACGCTGCCAACAGCCATCGCTCGCAACACCGTCAATTTCTCAGCAAATGCAAACACGGTGCCGCACCAGAGGTAGTACTCTTTCATATCAGCTCTACTTATTTTATCGCAGCAATATAATAGATCGCCAGTGCTTTACTCTGATTTCTTGTCCATCACTTACTTGCTAGTTGAAAGCAAACATTGGTTGCGAAGTTGCCATTGTCCGGTTTGCACCTTCAGATCCGCCATGGCACGCTCAACACTATACTCGCAATGCTTATGGTTTTCCCCTTTTATATTTCACACTAGTAAAATGACAGTAGACTAAATTTCAAAATTGGTTCAATCGATTTGTCAGAGCTCGCCGGAGTTTGCCGGTGCGAAGGAAGGGGCTCGGGTGGGGACGGTGGTTGTGGGGGCGGTGGTGGGGCCTCGCCGAACAAAGAAAACTTCATGGGGGTAGGGGCGGGGGTGGGTTTGGGATGGTGTGGCAGAGGAACACAGGCAGTGGGGTCGGTGCTTCGGTCGGCAGCTCGTGCGGTGTTCTGTATGGGAAGAATCAGAGACGAGGAAGAAGTAGTTAGGAGACATAGGATCTTCATCCAACCACCTAAAATGGTCGACTGACCCAAATGACAAAAGTCACGTGACTTGCATGTAGACATGCCTTTATATTAAGTACCGTCATCGTACCTGCTTAGCACTGCTCCTGAATCCATCAAGCTAAACAACGTGCCACTCATAATTCCAAACTTATTCCTCAAGTACGAATCTGATATGATGCTGATATTACTAAAACAGATAACATTTAATTGGTCAGCTAATGTTCCTACTTTACTTTCGAAAAAGCACGTGCACCACATATAGAGAGACAGCAGGGAGTTGCTTTCTTAATGCGCTCTGGTTCATCATGTGTGGGGGACTGCGCAACGAACATTTTATTATCCAAAATCTTCTTGCTCTTCTTTAGCATGTTCCTCTTCCGTTCTTCTTTAATAAGTACTCTCTCCATTCCTAAATACAGGTCTTTGTATATATTCCACCATGGACATATGGAGCAAAATGAGTGAATCTACACTCTAAAATGTATCTGTATATATCTATATGTGATCCATAGTGGAAATCTCTACAAAGACTTATATTTTGGAACGAAGGGGCTATGATAGTAGTACAATTTATTCCTTGGAGCGAAGATGAGAAGGGACAATTGGAGTGTAGAGGTCTATACAGTTGGTTAGGATGGACACTTCAAACTCTTCGGGCCTCTTTAATTCGTAGGATTTTGTAAACATAGGAATAGGATTTGTAGTGGCCTGCCCACTTGAATCCTATAAGATTAGCAAAGAAATGCGGGTAGCTGTGTCGCCTTTGAGAATTACACTGATATTAACAGTACCGCACCTTCAGCTGAAGGGAGCTGGTATCCGAAGCCTTTCTAGCCGTACCGACAATACTAGCACATATATTCCAGCAAGTTCTACTTTGCTGATTTTACTCCTGATGCTTACGGTTTTCCCGTTATATCTACACTATGATCTGTGTAGCTGCTATGTGTCAGCACTAGGCACAGTCCACTCTTGAAGCTAAACAACACACCAATCATAAGTCCAAAGCTTATTTCTTCAAATACGAATTGTGATATGATACTGATATTAGTTAACAGACACAAATTTAATTGGTCAGGTAATGCTCCCATTGATTTTCCAAATGCATGTGGCCACATATAGAGAGACAACATGGAATTGCATTTCTTTGGGCACTGTGATTCATCATGAGTGGGCAACCAATATTGTATTCAATGAAGCGGAAACTCAAGAATATGCTTCCTCTTTTGTTCTTTAACATGTTCCTCTTTTGTTATTCTGTATTTTGTACGTACATTATGTTCCTTGTCTGGAAGGGCCGCAGGGACATCTGCAGTCAATAGATGATAGAGCTGGCCTATACGTGATCGATAGACTTTCAATTAGTAGCGGCAATACAACACCATATTTTCCAGCCAGTTTCACTTTCCCGATTTATATAATGTGGTTATGGTGTACCCCTTTTATGTACACTACGATCTGCCTAGTTCCTGTGTGCTCTTGTTATCATGGTTTGGCAATAAACTCTCTATACAGTATATTATGAACCTATCATCTGCCAACTATCCTTACTTCTAGAACCTATTTTTGTGTGTACTTGTGCCAGATTATATTAATGCACGCACCATATTACAGCACACACGAGCTCTCTCATCAGAATCCAGTGATAGCACACAAGGGTTTACAGCGGCACCCCTATATTAGAATATCCTCTGCATTACAAAGATAATCTCAGTACTATTTATGTTTTCATGATTCACATATATTATATGTAATTACAGTGAATATCAAAATCCACGAATCAGAAGAATATTGTGGAACACTGCAACGACTTACAAAATTGGCACCAAGGCATTGAGTCTAGAATGGCACTCAATGCCTTGGTGAGGATAATCTATAGATGACTATTCTATAGATTCTAATGACTATTCTATCAGAATCCAGTGATAGCACACAAGGGTTTACAGCGGCACCCCTATATTAGAATATCCTCTGCATTACAAAGATAATCTCAGTACTATTTATGTTTTCATGATTCACATATATTATATGTAATTACAGTGAATATCAAAATCCACGAATCAGAAGAATATTGTGGAACACTGCAACGACTTACAAAATTGGCACCAAGGCATTGAGTGCCATTCTAGATGCAATGAGACTAATGACTATAGATTCTAATGACTATTCTATCCTTAGGAGTCAAAGGCAGATGACTATTCTATAGGTGTTCTGTATGGGAAGAATCAGAGACGAGGAAGAAGTAGTGTTAGGAGACGTAGGATCTTCATCCAACCGCCTGAAATGGTCGACTGAGCCAAATGAGAAAAGTCACGGGACTTGCATGCGGACATGCCTTTATATTCAGTACCATCATCATACCTGATTAGCACTGCTCCTGAATCCATCAAGCTAAACAACGTGCCACTCATAATTCCAAACTTGTTGCTCAAATACGAATTTGATATGATGTTGATATTACTAAAACAGATAACATGTAATTGGTCAGCTAATATTACTACTTTACTTTCGAAAAGCACGTGCCCCACATATAGAGAGACGGCAAGGAGTTGCTTTCTTATTGCGCTCTGGTTCATCATGTGTGGGCACTACACAACGAACATTTTATTATCCAAAATATTCTTGCTCTTCCTTAGCATGTTCCTATTCCGCTCTTCTTTAATAAGTACTCTATTTGTTCCTAAATACAAGTCTTTGTATAGATTCCACCATGGACTACATATGGAGCAAAATGAGTGAATCTACACTCTAAAATGTATCTGTATATATCTATATGTGATCCATAGTGGAAATCTCTACAAAGACTTATATTTTGGAACGAAGGGGCTATGATAGTAGTACAATTTATTCCTTGGAGCGAAGATGAGAAGGGACAATTGGAGTGTAGAGGTCTATACAGTTGGTTAGGATGGACACTTCAAACTCTTCGGGCCTCTTTAATTCGTAGGATTTTGTAAACATAGGAATAGGATTTGTAGTGGCCTGCCCACTTGAATCCTATAAGATTAGCAAAGAAATGCGGGTAGCTGTGTCGCCTTTGAGAATTACACTGATATTAACAGTACCGCACCTTCAGCTGAAGGGAGCTGGTATCCGAAGCCTTTCTAGCCGTACCGACAATACTAGCACATATATTCCAGCAAGTTCTACTTTGCTGATTTTACTCCTGATGCTTACGGTTTTCCCGTTATATCTACACTATGATCTGTGTAGCTGCTATGTGTCAGCACTAGGCACAGTCCACTCTTGAAGCTAAACAACACACCAATCATAAGTCCAAAGCTTATTTCTTCAAATACGAATTGTGATATGATACTGATATTAGTTAACAGACACAAATTTAATTGGTCAGGTAATGCTCCCATTGATTTTCCAAATGCATGTGGCCACATATAGAGAGACAACATGGAATTGCATTTCTTTGGGCACTGTGATTCATCATGAGTGGGCAACCAATATTGTATTCAATGAAGCGGAAACTCAAGAATATGCTTCCTCTTTTGTTCTTTAACATGTTCCTCTTGTTCTTTAACATGTTCCTCTTTTGTTATTCTGTATTTTGTACGTACATTATGTTCCTTGTCTGGAAGGGCCGCAGGGACATCTGCAGTCAATAGATGATAGAGCTGGCCTATACGTGATCGATAGACTTTCAATTAGTAGCGGCAATACAACACCATATTTTCCAGCCAGTTTCACTTTCCCGATTTATATAATGTGGTTATGGTGTACCCCTTTTATGTACACTACGATCTGCCTAGTTCCTGTGTGCTCTTGTTATCATGGTTTGGCAATAAACTCTCTATACAGTATATTATGAACCTATCATCTGCCAACTATCCTTACTTCTAGAACCTATTTTTGTGTGTACTTGTGCCAGATTATATTAATGCACGCACCATATTACAGCACACACGAGCTCTCTCATCAGAATCCAGTGATAGCACACAAGGGTTTACAGCGGCACCCCTATATTAGAATATCCTCTGCATTACAAAGATAATCTCAGTACTATTTATGTTTTCATGATTCACATATATTATATGTAATTACAGTGAATATCAAAATCCACGAATCAGAAGAATATTGTGGAACACTGCAACGACTTACAAAATTGGCACCAAGGCATTGAGTGCCATTCTAGATGCAATGAGACTAATGACTATAGATTCTAATGACTATTCTATCCTTAGGAGTCAAAGGCAGATGACTATTCCCCACCTGTAGATTCCTGTTCAAAAATATGATCCTAATGACTATTCTATCCTTAGGAGTCAAAGGCAGATGGCCTGTCTTGTTCACCCATCAAGGTGCATGTTCTAATTAGACAAGGTTTTATTGATTGCATGTATCTTGCATATGTTGTCTTGCATTTCTTCTACTTAGTTGCACCAGCATCTACTTAGTTTACTCATCATATATGTCAAGATGCCATGCCCATCCATTATCAATACATATTCCATCTGTCATCATACCATGTTTTAACACTCAAATATTGTTCTTGTGCATCAGATATCAAAAAGGAAGAGGGTGATTGCCGAACCTAAAGCAGCACCAGCAAAGTCCTTGAAAAAAAGTGGTGGTGCCAGAGAAATCAGACAACACCCCACTTATAATGGTTGTACAACCGGTGACACAAACGTAGGACTGACTCCAACAGACTGTACCCACCACACAGGACCTACACTCCAGCAAAAGGTATTCTGATTTTAGTTGCCATAGCACCAGTCGTACCATAGAAAAATCCCATTCCAGCTGGGTGTAGAGACGGCCAATTCCTGCAGATTGGACCCCATTCTAGTTATTCCTAGTTTTAAAGACAATGCTTTTAATGTTGTTAGGGACTACGTGCATATATTCCCATCATGGGAAGATTATAGTGAAGACAAACACCATTTTCACATCTTCCTGTCCCACTTACGTGTAAGTGCTATTATTCATGCTGATTATTTTCCTGTTTTCTGCTGATTGAACACATCAATGATTTACATTACATTGTTGTAAGTAGGCGAGGGTCAATCTGGATAGTCATCACGAGCAAAGCTTGCTTGCTCTTTTCAAGGAAGCATTGCAGCAGTATCAGTGTTACCTGAGGAAATCACACATTGATTGCAAGTCTATAAACGAATTTCTGGTGAAGTCTCCTCTGCTAAATTTAGAAGATGTTGAATGGAAAAAGCTTGTTATGCACTGGTCTCATTCCCAGGATGAGGTACTATCTATGATATCACATGACAATCTGAACTTCTACCTTTTCGCATGTGCCTTACGGATCTTTCTTGCAGGAAATGAGCTCGAAGAAGAATTCCGGTTTGAAAAGAACGACAGGATATCGCAAATATGTTGCCCGCTGCTTTGCTCTTGTTAGTACCTATTGTCATGTATCACTGTACTTGCATTCATACCTCGTTCAGTATGTGACAGCAGTATGCATTATAGCTTTCTTATCAATTGTTCGCTCCAAATTATCTGATCTGTATGAATGGTTATTAATGAGCTGTATGATATTTTAGCTCGACATTGTTATTGTAAGTACCTGCTGTCCTTTATCAGTGTACTTATATTGACAGGTAGTTGTTCATGTACCATGCTGGTATGAGATAGTCCTTGGTTGATTTATAGAATTCTCTTTGCACTTCACTTATATCTTTTGAGTATGGCTTTATAGAATGCTTCATGTGCTTCACTTATATCATTTGAAGTTTGGATTGCATGTTTCTCTTTACATAGACAATCGCCATTTGTAGAATGCTCTTTCGCTTCACTTATATTTGTTAGAGCGTGGGCATACCTTTTGTAGAAAGAATTAAACTCTCTTGCTTCACTTATATCTATTTAGAGAGATGATAGGAACTGGTCATTCACATGGTTAGTCATAAAATCCTACATAGAACTTGTAGATCACTGAATATGATATGTTTGATTCCTTGCAATAGTTTTGCGATACAAAGATGGTGATATTAGAGTCATGCTAGTGGGTAGTTGTGGATTAGTAGAAATACTTGTGTTGAGGTTTGTGATTCCCGTAACATGCATGTATGGTGAACCGTTATGTGATGAAGTCGGAGCATGATTTATTTGTTGATTGTCTTCCTTATGAGTGGTGGTCGAGGACGAGCGATGGTCTTTTCCTACCAATCTATCCCCCTAGGAGCATGCGCGTAGTACTTTGTTTCGATGACTAATAGATTTTTGCAATAAGTATGTGAGTTCTTTATGACTAATGTTGAGACCATGGATTATACGCACTCTCACCCTTCCACCGTTCCTAGCCTCTCTAGTAGCGCACAACTTTCTCCGGTACCATAAACCCACCATATACCTTCCTCAAAACAGCCACCATACCTACCTATCATGGTATTTCCATAGCCATTCCGAGATATATTGCCATGCAACTTCCATCATCATCGTATACATGACTTGAGCATTCATTGTCATATTGCTTTGCATGATCGTAAGATAGCTAGCATGATGTTTTCATGGCTTGTCCGTTTTTTTATGTCATCGCTACGCTAGATCATTGCACATCCCGGTACACCGCCGGAGGAATTCATATAGAGTCATATCTTTGTTCTAGATATCGAGTTGTAATATTGAGTTGTAAGTAAATAAAAGTGTTATGATCATCATTATTAGAGCATTGCCCCAATGAGGAAAGGATGATGGAGACTATGATTCCCCCATAAGTCGGGATGAGACTTCGGACTTTACAAAAAAATAAAAGAGGCCAAAGAAGCCCAAATAAAAAAAAAGAGGCCAAAGAAGCCCACCAAAAAAATAAAATTTTAAAAAAACAAAAAAAATGAGAGAAAAAGAGAGAAGGGGCAGTGCTACTATCCTTTTTCCACACTTGTGCTTCAAAGTAGCACCATGTTCTTCATATAGAGAGTCTCTTGAGTCATCACTTTCATACTAGTGGGAATATTCATTATAGAACTTGGCTTGTATATTCCGATGATGGGCTTCCTCAAATGCCCGAGGTCTTCATGAGCAAGTAAGTTGGATGCACACCCACTTAGTTTCAGTTGGAGCTTTCATACACTTATAGCTCTAGTGCATCTGTTGCATGGCGATCCCTACTCACTCACATTGATATCTATTGATGGGCATCTCCATAGCCCATTGATACGCCGGGTTGATGTGAGACTATCTTCTCCTTTTTGTTTTCTCCACCATCATATTCTATTCCACCTATAGTGCTATGTCCATGGCTCACACTCATGTATTGCATGAAAGTTGAAAAGGTTTGAGAATGTCAAAAGTATGAAACAATTTCTTGGCTTGTCATCGCGGTTGTGCATGATGTGAATATTTTGTGTGGTGAAGATGGAGCATCGCCAGACTATATGATTTTGTAGGGATAACTTTCTTTGGCCTTGTTATTTTGAAAAGACATGATTGCTTTATTAGTGGGCTTGAAGTATTATTGTTTTTATGTCAAATGATAGACTATTGCTTTGAATCACTCGTATCTTAATATTCATGCCATGATTAGATTATATGATCAAGATTATGCTAGGTAGCATTCCACATCAAAAATTATCTTTTTTATCATTTACCTACTCGAGGACGAGCAGGAATTAAGTTTGGGGATGCTGATACGTCTCTGTCGTATCTATAAGTTTTGATTGTTCCATGCCAATATTAATCAACTTTCATATACTTTTGGCAACTTTTTATACTATTTTTGGGACTAACATATTGATCCAGTGCCCATTGCCAGTTCCTGTTTGTTGCATGTTTTTTGTTTCGCAGAATATCCATATCAAACGGAGTCCAAATGGAATAAAAACTGATGGAGTTTCTTTTTGGAATATATATGATTTTGGGGAAGAAGAATCCACGCGAGACGATGATCGAGGGGCCCACGAGGTAGGGGGGCGCGCCCCAGGGTGTCAGGCGCCCCCCTGACCCCCGTGGCCACCCCGTAAGGTGGTTGGTGCCCTTCTTTCGCTGCAAGAAAGCTAATTTCCGGATAGAGATCGTGTCAAAATTTCAGCCCAATCGGAGTTACGGATCTCTGGGAATATAAGAAACGATGAAAGGGAAGAATCTGAGAACGCAGAAACAGAGAGAGACAGAGAGATAGATCCAAACTCAGAGGGGCTCTCGCCCCTCCCTTGCCATGGAGGCCATGGACCAGAGGGGAAACCCTTCTCCCATCTAGGGAGGAGGTCAAGCAAGAAGAAGAAGGAGGGGGCTCTCTCCCCCTCGCTTCCGGTGGCACCGGAGTGCCACCGGGGGCCATCATCATCACCGCGATCTACACCAACACCTCCGCCATCTTCACCAACATATCCATCACCTTCCCCCCTCTATCTATAGTGGTCCACTCTCCCGCAACCGGTTGTACCCTCTACTTGAACATGGTGCTTTATGCTTCATATTATTATCCAATGATGTGTTGTCATCCTATGATGTCTGAGTAGATTTTCGTTGTCCTATCGGTGGTTGATGAATTGCTATGATTGATTTAATTTGCTTGTGGTTATGTTGCTGTCCTTTATGAAGAAAATATGCCCTAGAGGCAATAATAAAGTTATTATTTATTTCCTTATATCATGATAAATGTTTATTATTCATGCTATAACTGTATTAACCAGAAACATAATACATGTGTGAATACATAGACAAACAGAGTGTCACTAGTATGCCTCTACTTGACTAGCTCATTGATCAAAGATGGTTATGTTTCCTAACCATAGACATGAGTTGTCATTTGATTAACAGGATCACATCATTAGGAGAATGATGTCATTGACTTGACCCATTCCGCTAGCATAGCACTTGATCGTTTAGTTTGTTGCTATTGCTTTCTTCATGACTTATACATGTTCCTATGACTATGAGATTATGCAACTCCCATTTACCAGAGGAACACTTTGTGTGCTACCAAACGTCACAACGTAACTGGGTGATTATAAAGGTGCTCTATAGGTGTCTCCGAAGGTACTTGTTGGGTTGGCGTATTTCGAGATTAGGATTTGTCACTCCGATTGTCGGAGAGGTATCTCTGGGCCCTCTCGGTAATGCACATCACTTAAGCCTTGCAAGCATTGCAACTAATGAGTTATTTGTGGGATGATGTATTATGGAACGAGTAAAGAGACTTGCCGGTAACGAGATTGAACTAGGTATTGAGATACCGACGATCAAATCTCGGGCAAGTAACATACCGATGACAAAGAGAACAACGTATGTTGTTATGCGGTTTGACCGATAAAGATCTTCGTAGAATATGTAGGAGCCAACATGAGCATCCAGGTTCCACTATTGGTTATTGACCGGAGAAGTGTCTCGGTCATGTCTACATAGTTCTCGAACCCGTAGGGTCCGCACGCTTAATGTTCGATGACGGTTATGTTACGAGTTTATGTGTTTTGATGTAACGAAGGAGTTCGGAGTCCCGGATGAGATCGGGGACATGACGAGGAGTCTCGAAATGGTCGAGACGTAAAGATCGATATATTGGACGACTATATTCGGACATCGGAAAGGTTCCGAGTGATTCGGGTATTTTCGGGAGTATCGGGGAGTTACGGGAATTCGTATTTGGCCTTAATGGGCCATACGGGAAATGTGAGAAAGGCCTCAAAGGGTGGCCGCACCCCTCCCCATGGGCTGGTCCGAATTGGACTAGGGAAGGGGGTGCCCCCTTCCTTCCTTCTCCTTTTCCCTTCCCTTTCCTTCCCTCCTACTCCTACTACTTGGAAGGGCTCCTAGTTCTACTAGGAAAGGGGGAATCCTATTCCCGGTGGGAGTATGACTCCCCTAGGGCGCGCCATAGAGAGGGACGACCCTCCCCTCCTCCACTCCTTTATATACAGGGGCAGGGGCACCCCAAAGACACAACAATTGATCTCTTGATCTCTTAGCCGTGTGCGGTGCCCCCTCCACCATAATCCACCTCGGTCATATCGTAGCGGTGCTTAGGTGAAGCCCTGCGTCGGTAGAACATCATCATTGTCACCACGCCGTCGTGCTGACGGAACTCTCCCTCAAAGCTCGGCTGGATCGGAGTTCGAGGGACGTCATCGAGTTGAACGTGTGCAGAACTCGGAGGTGCCGTGCGTTCGGTACTTGATCGGTCGGATCGTGAAGACGTACGACTACATCAGTCGTGTTGTGCTAATGGTTCCGCTTTCGGTCTACGAGGGTACGTGTACAACACTCTCCCCTCTCGTTGCTATGCATCACCATGATCTTGCGTGTGCGTAGGAAATTTTTGACATTACTGCGTTCCCCAACTGTTGCATCCGATCCTAGGTTTATGCGTTGATGTTGTGCACAAGTAGAACACAAGTGAGTTGTAGGCGATATAAGTCATACTGCTTACGAGCATGTCATACTTTGGTTCAGCGGTATTGTTGTATGAAGCGGCCCGGACCGACATTACGCGTACGCTTACGCGAGACTGGTTCTACCGACGTGCTTTGCACACAGGTGACTGGCGGGTGTCAGTTTCTCCAACTTTAGTTGAACCAAGTGTGGCTACGCCCGGTCCTTGCGAAGGTTAAAACAACACCAACTTGACAAACTATCATTGTGGTTTTGATGCGTAGGTAAGAACGGTTCTTGCTAAGCCCGTAGCAGCCACATAAAACTTGCAACAACAAAGTAGAGGACGTCTAACTTGTTTTTGCAGGGCATGTTGTGATGTGATATGGTCAAGACATGATGCTAAATTTTATTGTATGATATGATCATGTTTTGTAACCGAGTTATCGGGAACTGGCAGCAGCCATATGGTTGTCGCTCTATTGTATGCAATGCAATTGCGCTGTAATGCTCTACTTTATCACTAAGGGGTAGCGATAGTCGTGGAAGCATAAGATTGGTGAGACGACAACGATGCTATGATGGTGATCAAGGTGTCGCGCCGGTGACGATGGTGATCATGACGGTGCTTCGGAGATGGAGATCACAAGCACAAGATGATGATGGCCATATCATATCACTTATATTGATTGCATGTGATGTTTATCTTTTATGCATCTTATCTTGCTTTGATTGACGGTAGCATTATAAGATCATCTCTCACTAAATTTCAAGATAAAAGTGTTCTCCCTGAGTATGCACCGTTGCCAAAGTTCGTCGTGCCCAGACACCATGTGATGATCGGGTGTGATATGCTCTACGTCCATCTACAATGGGTGCAAGCCAGTTTTGCACACACAGAATACTCAGGTTAAACTTGACGAGCCTAGCATATGCAGATATGGCCTCGGAACACTGAGACTGAAAGGTCGAGCATGAATCATATAGTAGATATGATCAACATAGTGATGTTCACCATTGAAAACTACTCCATTTCACGTGATGATCGGTTATGGTTTAGTTGATTTGATTACGTGATCACTTAGAAGATTAGAGGGATGTCTTTCTAAGTGGGAGTTCTTAAGTAATATGATTAATTGAACTTAAATTTATGATGAACTTAGTCCTGGTAGTATTAGCATATCTATGTTGTAGATCAATAGCTCGCGTTTAGCTCCCCTATTTTATTTTTGATATGTTCCTAGAGAAAACTAAGTTGAAAGATGTTAGTAGCAATGATGCGGATTGGATCCGTGATCTGACGTTTATCCTCATTGCTGCATAGAAGAATTATGTCCTCAATGCACCGCTAGGTGACAGACCTATTGCAGGAGCAGATGCAGACATCATGAACGTTTGGCTAGCTCAATATGATGACTACTTGATAGTTTAGTGCACCATGCTTAACAGCTTAGAATCGGGACTTCAAAGTCGTTTTGAACGTCATGGATCATATGGATGTTCCAGGGGTTGAAGTTAATATTTCAAGCAAATACCCGAGTTGAGAGATATGAAGTCTCCAACAAGTTCTATATCTAAAAGATGGAGGAGAATACCTCAAGCAGTGAGCATGTGTTCAGATTGTCTGGGTACTACAATCGCTTGAATCAAGTGGGAGTTAATCTTCCAGATAAAATAGTGATTGACGGAATTCTCTAGGCACCATCACCAAGTTAGTAGAACTTCATGATGAACTATAGTATGCAAGGGATGATGAAAACAATTCCCGAGCTTTTCATGATGATGAAATCGATGAAGGTAGAAATCAAGAAAGAGCATCAAGTGTTGATGATTAACAAGACCACTAGTTTCAAGAAAAGGGCAAAGGGAAAGAAAGGGAACTTCAAGAAGAACGGCAAGAAAGTTGCTGCTCAAGTGAAGAAGCCCAAGTCTGGTCCTAAGCCTAAGACTAAGTGCTTCTACTGCAAAGGGACTGGTCACTGGAAGTGGAACTGCCCCAAGTATTTGGCGGATAAGAAGGATGGCAAAGTGAAAAAAGGTAAATTTGATATACAGATTATTGATGTGTATTTTACTAGTGTTCGTAGCAACCCCTCGGTATTTGATACTGGTTCAGTTGCAAAGATTAGTAACACGAAACGGGAGTTGTAGAATGAACAGAGACTAGTTAAGGGTGAAGTGACGATGTGTGTTGGAAGTTGTTCCAAGATTGATATGATCATCATCGCACACTCCCTATACTTTCGGGATTAGTGTTGAACCTAAATAAGTGTTATTTGGTGTTTGCGTTGAGCATGAATATGATTTGATGATGTTTATTGCAATACAGTTATTCATTTAAGTAAGAGAATAAATTGTTGTTCTGTTTACATGAATAAAACCTTCTATGGTCATACACCCAATGAAAATGGTTTGATGGATCTCGATTGTGGTGATACACATTCTCATAATATTGAAGCCAAAAGATGCAAAGTTAATAATCATAGTGCAACTTATTTGTGGCACTGCCGTTTAGGTCATATTGGTGTAAAGCACATGAAGAAAATCCATGCTGATGGGCTTTTGGAATCACTTGATAATGAATCAGTTGATGCTTGCGAACCGTGCCTCATGGGCAAGATTACTAAGACTCCGTTCTTCGGAACAATGGAGCAAGCAACTGACTTATTGGAAATAATACATACTCATGTATGCAGTCCGATGAATGTTGAGGCTCGCGAAGGGTACCGTTATTTTCTGACCATCACAGATGATTTGAGCAGATATGGGTATGTCTACTTGATGAAACATAAGTCTGAAACATTTGAAAAGTTCAAAGAATTTCAGAGTGAAGTGGAAAATCATCGTAACAAGAAAATAAAGATTCTACGATCTGATCGCAGAGGCGAATATTTGAGTTACGAGTTTGGCCTTCAATTAAAACAATGTGGAATAGTTTCACAAACTCATGCCACCTGGAACACCACAGCATAATTGTCGTGGATTTGTCACGACAGATGTCCTAGTGTGAGGACTTAGTCGCGAGGCCAACACATCTATGTGGTAGCTTGAGAGGGGTTGAGCGGGACGAGAGACGCGATGTTTTACCTAGGTTCGGCCCCTCACGGTGGAGGTAAAATCCTACATCCTGCTTCATTGATATTGATGATGATGATCACGGTTACAAGTGTGCTCTATCTCGAGAGCTATTGTCTAAACCTAACTTGTCCAACTTGTGGAACTTGTGAATCTTGTCCTCTTGGGGTGCCCTGCCCCTCCTTATATATGTTGAAGGGGCGGGTTACATGTGGAGTCCTATTAGGATTAGGACTAGTCTATCTTCTAATACAAACCGAATACAAGTCCGGGTCTTGACTCCTTGTAAGGGAAATATTCCTCACACCTTTTCTCTTAAACCGGCCCACCCTTAGCATAAACCGGCCTTCTGGGCCTTGGGCCTTGTCATCCGTCTATCCCGCCCGCCGGGTTACCGGTGAGTCATAATGTTCAGGCAGGTTTCTTGTAAACCGCCAAGTTAGGGAGGTTCGCTAGTGAATCGCCAAGTCTCAAGTAAATCGCCAGGTCCGGCCAGGTTATACTTCCGGCCGGTTTACGTTGTGGGGTATATCCCCGATATTAGCCCACAGTTTAGCTTGGATTTATCCATGGTAAACTGATCCTGTAAACAAACACAAGAACAACTTTGACAAGTTGTACTCCAGGTTAAAAATTCTTGTAAACCGGCACCTGATCATCCTTAAATCCTTGTTATTTCCTCCTTCTAGAAATCCGAGTCAATAGACCAGCTTCATAATCAATTTGCTTGCAGAAGATATTTTGTAAATAAAGAATCCATTCGAATCGGCCTTCAATGCTCTGATTTGACAAAAATATTGGTCTTCAAATATTCAACTGATATTCAGCCGGCTTGAAGATGTAGAACTTGCCGGTTTATGATTACCACCATTGTTGGGTTATAAAAACTGATAATTCTGGGTCATGATTGTTACCAACGCCGGTTCATGATTGTTGCCAACGCCGGTTCATGATTATTGATGACACCGGGTTGCAGCCATAGGGTCATAATGATTGGTGACACCGGGTCAATCTGGTTTTCTCAAACAGAGAATTTGAAAATATTTCTTCGATAATAATATAATACCTGTAGCCCCCAAGTCTTGAGCAGAACAAAGTGATGGCTTAAGACTTGCTTCAATGTAAATACTGCCAATTTTGAAGAAATCCATGTTGTTCATCCTGGTCACTAGTAAAAACCGAATACTCCATATTATGTAGCCCCCAAGTACCAGGTTGTCATGCTTGCAGCAACCTGGGACTTGTAATTGCTTATAAAAACTTCAATTAGTGTATCCCCCAAGGGCCGTGTCATTATGCAATAATGAGCATGGACTTTGTAAATATAATCATGTAGACTTGAGCAGTGATGTGTAGCCCCCAAGGGTCGGCTTAGTAAGATAATACTGAACCGGGACTTGATATATACTTCAACGAAAATAACATCTTATAATGTAGCTTCCATCATGGGCTTGAAACCACGTCCACAAGGTTAAGAGCTTTGTGCTTTACCAACTGAGCAATGGATCCTTCAATATTATGGAGGAAAAACTTGTGTACCTTGAATTGTTGACAGGAGCAATTGGTAGCCCCCAAGGGACAGCTCATTATAATATGATGAATCGGGTCTTCTATAAGACTAGTAAAAATGACTTTGCATTAGCCCCCAAGTGTCATGGTGCATGCTTGCAGCGACATGAGACTTGCATGTAATCTCAATTTGAATAATGTAGCCCCCAAGTGCCGGGTTGTAAGCCTGCAGCGACTCAGGACTATTCCTTCCATTGTAGAATAAATCATATACTTTGATAAAATAATAGCCATTGTGCTAAAGCGACTTTGAAAACCTCAATAATACCGGTTATTAATAACCATAAAAATCCAGCCATGTTGGCTATTCAAGATAATATAATCCGGTATGAAAACCTTATTCATTCAATATCATAATGAAGATTCATCCAAGTTTGGCTATTTGAATAATATAACCCAATGATTTATAAGCGCATGATTCCAATGGCGCAATCCAAATAATATACTGGCAACTTATAGTACAAAGCCAGGCCGGTTTTAACAAACCTGTTTCTGCATGCAACAAGTTTAAAGTGTCCTGGCGGTTTACCGCCGGACGGGTCATAATGCCCAACATATAACCCGGGTTTATAACCAAGGATGCACTTAAGAATAATCAAATATGAAATATATCATACATGTGACATTGAATCACATTGTTGGTTTTACCAACTTTTTGTAGTAAGGGTGATAACCCCAATCTTGAGTACTGATAACTCCTTCCATATTGTGCCGGTTTATGATAAAACCGTACCGGGTTGTGATAAACACCGGATTATCCATATTCGATGTTGGCGACTTGTAGTCGAAACCAGGCCGGGTTAATAATCTCCAGATTGTAACTTGTACTGACAACTTATAGTTGACAGCCTAACCGGGTTGATAAACACCGGGTCAAAAACATCACAAATCTTATGAAAAGAAAAACCTAGCAAAAGGCAAATAAAAACCATTGTAGTCGAGGCTTTTCACGGGCTGCCAGGACCCAAATTTGAGGCTTTTCATGGGCTGCCAGGCCACTGAGTTAAACCATTTTTGCAAAGCCTTTTAAGATGGTCCTCAATCCTTAACCAATCATCGTTTTAACTTGACAAGTTCAGGGTCTGTATTTTAGAGTAACTTGTCAAAGTTCGAAGGGTCATACCAGGTTTACCTGAGCAGAGTAACTTACTTAAAGAGGCAGGTAAACCCGGGGTTTTAGGTCTATACACCAGGCTTCCAAGCCCTTGCTTGATAGCCCATTACAAGTGTAGATTCTAAGTTCATTGCGATAGCAAAGAATTCCCATGTAATGTTTTGAGCTGTGCTCAGTAGGTGCCTATGTTTGAGTTGTTGTTTTACAACACTCTCTTTGGCCCCGGATTGATTTGGCTTTGGGCCGATCAAGAGGTGTGACTATGGTTTGGATACGACCAAGCCCCCAAGTGATATTGTGGCATTGCGCCGATCAAGAGGTGTAGCTATGGTTCGGATACGACCAAGCCCCCAAGTGATGTTGTGGCATTGCGCCGATCAAGAGGTGTAGCTATGGTTCGGATACGACCAAGCCCCCAAGTGATGTTATATAAAGCTTTGATAAGCTGACTCAAGGGGTAAACTGGACGCTGCTTTATGAAATAGAAGCCCCCATGCGATCAATAATATGATAAGCCAATAAGGCGGGATACCCATGTTTGAACCGCGCATCATGGCAGCAGGTCCTCTCCGGCAACTTTTCACTTTTTGCAAGAGATAAATTCTTCTTGAACTGGGATTTTGAACCAGATATTGAGAGCTTCAAAGCTTTGTAGGAGACATCTTTCCCTTGAACCGGATTTTAAACCGGAATCTTCATTTTCAGCTAGAAATTTTCTGACGGCATTTAAGTTCGAACTTGCGAAAAGTTAATTCCTTTTTGAACCGGACAGTGTTAAACCGGATTTGAGCGCTTCAGAGCTTTGTGGGAGAATAGATTTCCCTTGAACCGGATTGTAAACCGGATATTAAGAACTTCAATGAGACTGACTTCCCTTGAGCCGGAATTTTGCAGATGGCCTTTAAATTTTCATCAATATGGTAGTAGCCTCCGGGACCGGGTTATCTTTACCTCCAATGTCTTGGGGTTGTTGACATTACTGAAAACCGGCAGCATTTGCTGAGTCATATCATTGTAGCCCCCGTGTCTCAAGGCAACTCGAGGAGTTGGCTTGAGATTCTCCATATTTTGACCGTGATATAAACCGGCATATAGCTGAACAGCGGACCGCTGTCATATGTTGAAACTAGAAGCAAGGTGGCGAGTTAATGCTCTTCGCAACACTCATTGTATATCCTTGGCGTTGATATCGCAATATAAATCCACGGAAACTTGAGGTCGATCGTGGCAGGTTATAAATGACTCCGTATGATTTGTGTCAGTAATCCGGCCAGCGGTTCATCCCAGCTGGTTGTTTAACCAAAACGTAGTGGCGGCGACTTATGTGCCCTATCCATTGAATCATCCGGTGCAGGTAGAGGCTAAATTTTCATGCCTTGCTTCAGAGTTGTTGGAATAACCCGGACCACAGTGCGACAGCTTGTACATATCCATTGGGCAATGACATAGGCGTTGTCCGGGTGAATCGATGTAGACCGGACCACCGCATGACGAGTGGCGTGTTTGTTTATGATTTAGGGCAGCCCTCGGCATGTTGATAGTTGAATGCCCATTTGTTAAGAACAGCAGTACAGACATATGCCAGCACGGCCTCCATATATCCTCGTAGATTGAACCACTGGATGATGCGCACAGGATCTCTATACCCGTAGCTTTAATGGTCTCTTCTGGTATACTGTGTCAGATGAACACAGACGGTGGCCTTCCCCCCTTTTTTATCCTCACGCAGGTCAGAGAGGCGCCGTCCACGGGCGGCTCAGGAAGCCGCGGCTGCAGCAGCAATGATCAACTTGAGGCGAGGTCATGACTGCAGTGGCAAAGTCCAGCAGAAGCAGAGGGGTCCGGCAGCTTGCAACAATGGCAAGGCCGGCTCATGGCTGCAGGGGAAGAGGCCAATGGAGCGACGGGTCAATGACGATGGCCGAGGTCGGTGCGGCAGATGGCCGGGACGGAGACGGTGAGACTGCATGGTTCCCCAGCAAGACGGAGGCAAGGCGAAGACCAGTGAGCTATGGCGGCAGCTTGGCATGGACTTCGATGGCTCAAGATGGCCCCTGTGAGCTAGAAGTGAAGTGAGGCAGCGCCGGTGAGCCTCGACGATGGGGCAAACAGGGTGGCCTCGCGGCAAGGGCGGAGGCGCTCGGGAAGCGTCATGACGCTGGAGCAGCAGGAGGCGTTCGTCGGCGCAAGGGATGGCGGCTCGACGGTGGCCGGCTCGTGAGCAAGGCCGCGACCGTAGGGGCGGCTTTCGTCCCAGGGCACAGTGGTTCAAAGCGGAGTTGCCGGTTCAAAAGTGCTCTGGTGGCAGGAAAAAAATTAGATCGGCGAGGCCAAGGCAGTAGCTTGTGGTGTGCTTGGTGGCTGGGCAGTGAAGTAAGGACGGCTACTTAGCACGGCGGCACAAGATGACCGTGGACTGCAGCAACCCGAGGCGACTGTGGGCGTTATTGTTTGAACCCATTAGCACTCCAGTTGAATCTGTTTGTGTGCACTTATGAGCATATTGCTTTCTTGTCTGACACATACACTCTTGTCTTATCCATTAGCTGGAGTGGCTCTCCTCTCTAAACCATATCAATCTTGCACCACAACCAATGATTCACCACAAGGCCATAGCAGTGGCTAGAACAGGCGGCAACGCGGGGGCGTAGAGTGATGGTGACTTGAAGTAGCAGAGGGCCGCGGTAGGTGATTCAAAACCATGGCGATTTAGAAGAACGCGTCGGCGAGTCAAGACCAGGGCCGCGGAGCGGCTCAGCGCGAGGGTTTCATCTGGCGAGGTCGTCACTCGACAAGGCAGAGGCCCTGCAACTCGTGGGGGCGGTTCAGGTGCAGTGATGGCCACAGCGCGGGCACAGGGCGGCTCGGAAGCGGGCTCGAGCGCAGCGATGGCTGCAGCTGCAGTGGAACGAGTCCACGCCCATGACCCCGTCCAATCTGGATCGTGGTTGCTTTGATGATTTTTTTCCAGGGGTAGCAACAGCCACGAACACAGGAAACAGCAGCAGCAACTTGTGGCTAGCAGATCAACGCATAGGGCCCAGGTAGAAAATTTTCTCGGGATTTAAAAACACCAGGTACAGCAGAAAAAAGAGCTTTAGCGACGGCCAAGACTAACGCGTCGACGTGGTTGACCGAATCCCTGTTTGTTTTGACTGTAGCAAAACATCTATCTATCCTCGGATTGATGTATTGAACAGACTTTGTATATTCTGCAGGCCGTGACTTGACATATTTGGATTGAAAGGAAACCTCCATGGGACACTTGGATGTACGAGGGAAGCACGATCTCCTCATTGCTTTGGAAATTGATCTGCTTCGATTGCAAAATTTGCATACGAGCGGGACTTAATCTCTTTCCTGGCGGCGGTTCTGTCCACATCGATCTGTAGAATAGCAGTGTAGACCTAATCTGATTTTCCACTCGCGGGCCGTTGCCCATCAAGGTCACTTTTGACTATGACCTGATTTATGCTGCCGCCAAAAACTTTTTTACTCTCAACTGATGAATTTGGAGTTTGATGTAGATCCTTCTGAACCGGCTCTTCTTCATCCAGTCAATCGCAAGCCCCTTGATCCATGGGCGAGATCCCTTCAAGAACTCAACACCACCGTGCACAAGCCCCACGGTGGGCGCCAACTGTCGTGGATTTGTCACGGCACATGTCCTAGTGGGAGGACTTAGTCGCGAGGCCAACGCATCTATGTGGTAGCTTGAGAGGGGTTGAGCAGGACGAGAGACACGATGTTTTACCCAGGTTCGGCCCCTCATGGTGGAGGTAAAAGCCAACATCCTGCTTCATTGATATTGATGATGATGATCACGGTTACAAGTGTGCTCTATCTCGAGAGCTATTCTCTAAACCTAACTTGTCCAACTTGTGGAACTTGTTAATCTTGTCCTCTTGGGGTGCCCTGCCCCTCCTTGTATATGTTGAAGGGGCGGGTTACATGTGGAGTCCTATTAGGATTAGGACTAGTCTATCTTCTAATACAAACCAGATACAAGTCCGGTCTTGACTCCTTGTAAGGGAAATATTCCTCACACCTTTTCTCTTAAACCGGCCCACCATTAGCATAAACCGGCCTTCTGGGCCTTGGGCCTTGTCATCCGTCTATCCCGCCCGCCGGGTTACCAGTGAGTCATAATGTTCAGGTGGGTTGCTTATAAACCGCCAAGTTAGGGCGGGTCGCAAGTGAATCGCCAAGTCTCAAGTAAATCGCCCAGTCCGGCCGGGTTATACTTCTGTCCGGTTTACGTTGCGGGGTATATCCCCGACAGTAATGGTGTGTCTGAACGTCATAACCGTACTTTATTTGATATAGTGCGATCTATGATGTCTCTTACCAATTTTCCACTTTCATTTTGGGGTTATGCATTAGAGACAGCTACATTCACGTTAAATAGCGCACCATCTAAATCCGTTGAGACAACACCATATGAATTATGGTTTGGCAACAAACCTAAGTTGTCGTTTCTTAAAATTTGAGGTTGCAATGCTTATGTGAAAAAGTTTCAACCTGATAAGCACAAACCCAAATCGTAGAAGTGCATCTTCATAGGATACCCAAAAGAAAATGTTGGGTACACCTTCTATCACAGATCCGAAGGCAAGTTATTCATTGCTAAGAACGGATCCTTTCTAGAGAAGGAGTTTCTCTCGAAAGAAGTGAGTGGGAGGAAAGTAGAACTTGATGAGGTAACTGTACCTGCTCCCTTATTGGAAAGTAGTTCATCACATAAATCTGTTCCTGTGACTACTACACCAATTAGTGAGGAAGCTAATGATGATGATCATGTAGCTTCAGATCAAGTTACTACCGAACCTCGTAGGTAAACTAGAGTGAGATCAGCAGCAGAGTGGTACGGTAATCCTGTTCTGGACGTCATGTTACTTGACCATGACAAGCCTACAAACTATGAGGAAGCGATGATGAGCCCAGATTCCACGAAATGGCTTGAGGCCATGAAATCTGAGATGAGATCCATGTATGAGAACAAAGTATGGACTTTGATTGACTTGCCCATTAATCGGCGAGCCATTGAGATTAAATGGATCTTCAAGAGGAAGACGGACGCTGATAGTAGTGTTACTATCTACAAAGCTAGAATTGTCGCAAAAGGTTTGCGACAAGTTCAAGGTGTTGACTACGATGAGAGTTTCTCACTCGTATCTATGCTTAAGTCTGTCCGAATCATGTTAGCAATTGCCACATTTTATGAAATCTGGCAAATGGATAAACAAAACTACATTCCTTAATGGATTTATTAAAGAAGAGTTGTATATGATGCAACAAGAAAGTTTTGTCAATCCTAAAGGTGCCAACAAAATATGCAAGCTCCAGCAATCCATCTATGGACTGGTGCAAGCATCTCGGAGTTGAAATAAACGCTTTGATAAGTTGATCAAAACATATAGTTTTATACATACTTGTAGTGAAGACTGTATTTACAAGAAAGTGAGTGGGAGCACTACAGCATTTCTGATAAGTATATGTATGACATATTGTTGATCAAAGATGATGTAGAATTATTCTGCAAAGCATAAAGGAATGTTTGAAAGGAGTTTTTTCAAAGAAATACCTCGGTGAAGCTGCTTACATATTGAGCATCAAGATCTATAGAGATAGATCAAGACGCTTGATAAGTTTTTCAATGAGTACATACCTTGACAAGATTTTGAAGTAGTTCAAAATGGAACAGTCAAAGAAGGAGTTCTTGCCTGTGTTACAAGGTGTGAAGTTGAGTAAGACTCAAAACCCGACCACGGCAGAAGATAGAGAGAGAATGAAAGCCATTCCCTATGCCTCAGCCATAGGTTCTATAAAGTATGCCATGCTGTGTACCAGACCTATTGTATACCCTGCCCTGAGTTTGGCAAAGGAGTACAATAGTGATCTAGGAGTGACATTGGTCAAAATTATCCTTAGTGGAATAAGGATATGTTTCTCGATTATGGAAGTGACAAAAGGTTCGTTGTAAAGGGTAACGTCGATGCAAATTTTGACACTGATCCAGATGACTCTAAATCTCAATCTGGATACATATTAAAAGTGGGAGCAATTAGCTAGAGTAGCTCTGTGCAGAGCATTGTTGACATAGAAATTTGTAAAATACTTACGGATCTGAATGTGGCAGACCCGTTGACTAAACTTCTCTCAAAAGCAAAACATGATCACACCTCAGTACTCTTTGGGTGTTAATCACATAGAGATGTGAACTAGATTATTGACTCTAGTAAACCCTTTGGGTGTTGGTCACATGTCGATGTGAAGTATGGGTGTTAATCACATGGTGATGTGAACTGTTGGTATTAAATCATATGGAAATGTGAACTAGATTATTGACTCTAGTGCAAGTGGGAGACTGAAGGAAATATGCCCTAGAGGCAAAAATAAAGTTATTATTTATTTCCTTATATCATGATAAATGTTTATTATTCATGCTAGAATTGTATTAACCGGAAACATAATACATGTGTGAATACATAGACAAACAGAGTGTCACTAGTATGCCTCTACTGGACTAGCTCGTTGATCAAAGATGGTTATGTTTCCTAACCATAGACATGAGTTGTCATTTGATTAACGGGATCACATCATTAGGAGAATGACGTGATTGACTTGACCCGTTCCGTTAGCATTGCACTTGATCGTTTAGTTTGTTGCTATTGCTTTCTTCATGACTTATACATGTTCCTATGACTATGAGATTATGCAACTCCCGTTCACAAGAGGAACACTTTGTGTGCTACCAAACGTCACAATGTAACTGGGTGATTATAAAGGTGCTCTACAGGTGTCTCCGAAGGTACTTGTTGGGTTGGCGTATTTCGAGATTAGGATTTGTCACTCCGGTTGTCGGAGAGGTATCTCTGGGCCCTCTCGGTAATGCACATCACTTAAGCCTTGCAAGCATTGCAACTAATGAGTTAGTTGCGGGATGATGTATTATGGAACGAGTAAAGACACTTGCCGGTAACGAGATTGAACTAGGTATTGAGATACCGACGATCGAATCTCGGGCAAGTAACATACCGATGAGAAAGGGAACAACGTATGTTGTTATGCGGTTTGACCGATAAAGATCTTCGTAGAATATGTAGGAGACAATATGAGCATCCAGGTTCCTCTATTGGTTATTGACCGGAGACGTGTCTCGGTCATGTCTACATAGTTCTCGAACCCGTAGGGTCCGCACGCTTAAAGTTCGATGACGGTTATATTATGAGTTTATGTGTTTTGATGTACCGAAGGAGTTCAGAGTCCCTGATGAGATCGGGGACATGACGAGGAGTCTCGAAATGGTCAAGACGTAAAGATCGATATATTGGACGACTATATTCGGACATCGGAAAGGTTCCGAGTGATTCGGGTATTTTCGGGAGTACCGGGGAGTTACGGGAATTCGTATTGAGCCATACAGGAAAGGAGAGAAAGGCCTCAAAGGGTGGCCGCACCCCTCCCCATGGGCTGGTCCGAATTGGACTAGGGAGGGGGGGGCCCTTCCTTCCTTCTCCTTTTCCCTTCCCTTTCCTTCCCTCCTACTCCTACTACCTAGAAGGGCTCCTAGTTCTACTAGGAAAGGGGGAATCCTACTCCCGGTGGGAGTATGACTCCCTTAGGGCGTGCCATAGAGAGGGCCGGCCCTCCCCCTCCTCCACTCCTTTTTATATGGGGGCAAGGGGCACCCCAAAGACACAACAATTGATCTCTTGATCTCTTAGCCGTGTGCGGTGCCCCCCTCCACCATAATCAACCTCGGTCATATCGTAGCGTTGCTTAGGCGAAGCCCTGCGTCAGTAGAACATCATCATCATCACCTCGCCGTCGTGCTGACGGAACTCTCCCTCAAAGCTCGGCTGGACCGGAGTTCGAGGGACGTCATCGAGTTGAACGTGTGCAGAACTCAGAGGTGTCGTGCTTTCGGTACTTGATCGGTCGGATCGTGAAGACGTACGACTACATCAAACGCGTTGTGCTAACACTTCCGCTTTCGGTCTACGAGGGTACGTGGACAACACTCTCCCCTCTCGTTGCTATGCATCACCATGATCTTGCGTGTGCGTAGGAATTTTTGAAATTACTGCATTCCCCAACACTTTGGTGCCCATCATATGAGCGCGCGCGTGGATCACACCCTAGGGTTAGTTGTATGTTGATAGGACTATGTATTGGAGGGCAAGAGTGACAGAAGCTTCAACCTAGCATAGAAATTGATGCATACGGGATTGAAGGGGGACCAATATATCTTAATGCTATGGTTGGGTTTTACCTTAATGAACATTAGTAGTTGCGGATGCTTGCTAATAGTTCCAATCATAAGTGCATAGAATTCCAAGTAAGGGATGACATGTTAGCAGTGGCCTCTCCCACATAATACTTGCTATCGGTCTAGTAAAGTAGTCAATTGCTTAAGGGACAGTTTCGCAACTCCTACCACCACTTTTCCACACTCGCTATATTTCCTTTATTGTTTCTTTATCTAAACAGCCCCTACTTTTTATTTACGTACTCTTTATTATCTTGCAAACCTATCCAACAACACCTACAAAGTACTTCTAGTTTCATACTTGTTCTAGGTAAAGTGAACGTCAAGCATGCGTAGAGTTGTATCGGTGGTCAATAGAACTTGAGGGAATATTTGTCCTATCTTTAGCTCCTCGTTGGGTTCGACACTCTTACTTATCGAAAACTGTTGCGATCCCCTATACTTGTGGGTTATCACGCTCCTGCTCTCTTTTACTGCATTAGGACAACAACGATTCAACTGTTACATGCTGCGGTAGTTGAACCCCTTTCCTCTGCATGACCTGTCATTGCCACAGTAAATAGATGAAACCCACTAGCATGAGTAGGAATTGTTTGAGACCTAATGTGCCTACTCATTCATGCTTGTTGTCATGCCTTCTACTGCTTAGAGTTGAGTCAGGTCTGATTCATCGGGAATGAATTGGAACATGCTGAACATGTCCTACCGTTGAGAGCTAAGTGCGTGAACATGATTTGGTAAAGGTAGCGGTGAGAGGCCATGTAGGATTACTTGGTGGGTTGTCTCATTGCAGCCATTCTCAGGAACTGAGCTCTGTGTTTGTGATCCATGAATAGTTACTACCACACATTGGGTTCCGGTAACTCGACCCCTCTCGGCTTATTAATCAACTCGATCTCTGTCCAGGAGTTGCAACTAGTTTTTGGTGTTTGTAGGTAGTGTTAGTAGTCTACCAAGTGGCACCCGGATGGTGGGCTTGGGAACCCTGCTCACATCATTTGGGACCGTGAGCGACACCCCGGCCGGATCTCCTTGCGAATGGAACCCGAATAGGCGATAAACCTAGACGAGAGACTTGTGTGGTTAGTCAGGTCGTGGCCGACTCCCTCGCAAGGCTTCCGCTTGAAGGTTGCCGAGGTACATGACGTGTACATGGTGGTAAGTGGCGAGAGCGTGTGTGATGAAGTACACCCCTGCAGGGTTATCATTATCTATTCAAATAGCCGGATTCCTCGGATATGGAAACTTGGACCCCTTGCATCGTTCATAGACAAGTGAAAGTGGATACTCTAAAATGCGCAAGATAAGCGTGAGTGCTATGGATGGCGTTCTCGTAGGGAGATGGGAGCGGATCCATACTAGTGTATTGATATGGTGAATATGTGGACTCGTGTGCGCCACCTCAAAGAGTTATTTGCAGTAGTAGTTCAGGTTAGACACTGAGTCGAAGCTGGCTTGCTGCAGTTAAACTCCACCACCCCCTTTGTTGCTACCAACGCATATGTAGTTAGTTCTGATGTAAGTCTTCCTGGGTACATTTGTACTCACGTTTGCTTAATTTATGTTTTGGAGAGATACTTTAGTCTCGCTAGTAGTTCCACGTGGACTTCAACGTTTAGCTTGATACCTCAGCTACGATCTTGTGCCCTCGGCAGGATCTGGTAGATAGTCAGGCTTCTCAGCCTTTTTCACTTGTAGAAGTTTGTACTCAGACATGTTAAGCTTCCGCATGTGCTTTGACTTGTATGCTCTGAATGTTGGGTCATGAGACCCATGTTTGTATTATCTGGCTCTTTGGAGCCTAATGAATAAATACTTGAGTCGTAGAGTTATGTTGTGATGCCATGTTGTATTTACACATATCGAGCATATTGTGTGTATGATTGAAATGCTTGGTATGTGCGGGATCCGACAACCTAGTTGTTCATCCTTGGTAGCCTCTCTTATGGGGAAATGTAGTCTTGTGCTTCCATGAGCCATAGTAGTCCTCTACAGTCTGGTTCACCGGAGTCCTGCTAGCCCAGCACTACTGCTCTGGAACACTTAGACTGGCCGGCATGTGATTCACTTCGTTCCAGTGTTTGTGCCTTCGGGGAAATGTCACGCGGTGACATCCGGAGTCCTGCTAGCCGGCTACAGCCCGGGTTCCCGGAGTCCTGTTAGCCCAGTTGCTACAGCCCGGATTCACATGCTGCTGACCGACATGCTCGATGTTGATTCATGTATGCATGTCCTCGTAAGTTAGTGCCACTTTGGGTTCACGACTAGTCATGTCGGCCCGGATTCTCTGTCATATGAATGCTAGCGACACTATCATATACGTGAGCCAAAAGGCGCAAGCGGTCCCGGGCCATGGTAAGGAAACACCCGTGGGGATACCATGCGTGAGGCTGCAAAGTGATATGAGGTGTTAAAGGCTAGATCGGTGTGACTTAGAATCGGGGTCCTGACAGCTTTGGTATTAGAGCCTCACTGCCTATAGGATTACCAAGCCAAACTGGTCGAAGTTGAGTCTAGAAATGCTTTACTTATATAAGGGAATTGATTGTGTAAGGGAACGTAATGCTCTTTTTACTTCTTATACCCTATGCCCTTCTCATCTGAGTCACCCTCTTCTTTTCTGCGGGGAGTAAGAACTAGGCCTTCTCATCTATCTATCAGGATGACGTGTTACTAATCCATAGACTTATATAGTTGATAGTTTCAAGACTCTGTTCAGTTTCTACTACTTCCGTGTGTTCATAGTTGGCCTCCGAACTTTGATATTGTGATGATTGAGTGGTCATGCTACTATTTCACAGGATGTCTCAAATATTTTTGAGCATTTACAGCCGTTATGCTGTTCGAGTCATCCCAGGTTTCTAAATAATCTGATGCATTTGCAAAATCTTTTCCCTCTGGTTCGATGTTAGTTTAGGCTAGGTTAATCACACTAATTGCTGAGTTGAGGTACTCTATTGCCTCGACATATATGTTGGAGTTATTATTATGACCCTAGGTGTCTTAGGGGATCATATAGTAACCTAGCCATGTTTTGTGTCCCAGTGTGATGATTCTGGCCACCATTCTTGAAAGCATCCTGTGATGCCACTTAGTTAGTAGGCATTCTACCGCTGGGTTCTTGACCCAAGATCCACTCCACTTACCTCCTGTTTATAGTGTTTGCTAGTTCCTTTAGGATACTAGTAACCTTTGCGATAGTCCTAGAGGCCCGTGGTATTTCCTTCTTCCGAGTACCATGAACTGCTTATGGCAGAAGTTCTTCTGAACCAAAAGATCACAATAAGAGTGCTCTTGATGAGTTCTTCGTTCTACATTGTGAATCTGCCAGTTCTACCTTTCTACATGGGTTATCCAGAAGAAATGTTGAGCTTTGCTCGACATACTAATCTATGAATCCACAATTCAGAAAATTTGATGTTCTTTTGAGTTGTCCTCATTAGTTGTTTTCTGGCCCTCGGCTATGAATTGATAGTCAGGACTAGTTTTGCATTCGTGTTATCGATGCCTATTATTCTTCTGGTCCATCAAGCCATTCTATTCCGAAATGACTAGGAGAAACAAACTCCAGTACCTCATCCATATCCAGGATTGGGTCAAAGTAGTTGTGTTCCGCAGATTAAGAATGTCAGTCCAGCTTCTAGTTTGTTCCATCCTGGAGTATTACCCCCTTATGTCAAGAATATTATAGGAATTGCACAACCTCTTATGGATTCTTGCCGTAGTGATACTTCTCGCCATCATTATTCATTCCTCGGTTCCGTGTTGTTGTAACTGGAATGCCGACAAGTGAACTGTGATGTGTGAAATCAATACTCCGAGCAACTCGTTGCTTGGTAGTAAATGGACAATACTCTCATTCTTAGTGTACTGGTTGTTGAATCATCATCCTAAGATTGATCGTGCTACCTAGTACTTATTTCAGGTGCACTCTTCGATCAATGAGTTATGATTGTGTCAATCCCTCGCTCTTTTGATCATATCGTCTTGCCTTGAAAAACAAGATTGTTCTCGAGCTTAGTAACATATCGGTGGTTCGTGATTTTCCGAATGTCTTCTCGGAAGTGTTACCAGGTTGTCACCTAACCACTATGTTGAGTTCGTGATCAAGTTGGTTTCTTGTAACCATCCCTTCCCCAAGAATCTGTGTTGGATACCCCTGAGCTAGTTGGTTAAGCTAAACAACAACTTGGAGAGTTGGAACATAAAAGCTTGTATGACTTAGTTCGTGTTAAGGGGTATATTTTGTGTGTGTGTTGAAGAAAGATGATATCTTCATCGATTGGTCCTCATGATCAATTGTTTGATCTTTTGCCTTGTTAAAACTTTGACTTGAGTATGGGCTATTGTCAAGTCAAATCAGAACCAACAATGTTTGTAATGTTGTCTTACTCATGGTTGATCCCTCGAGCATACACCATTACATCTTTTGGTCTGACCAATGCTATCATGGTGTTCACATGATGGTGGAAGTCCAGTGATATGGAAATTCCGATGAGTTACTGTTGAGCCCAGCAGCAGCATTTTGTCTCCCCCGTGATTCATGTTGAACATTATAATAGTGTTGGAAACTTTATAAGAATTTCCCTCATGTCCCGTTCATGAAGCATATGTCCAGTTGAAATATGTGACTTCCTCTAATTCATGTGCATCTGATGCAAGTTGCCGCCGTGGATTCGAGAAAGCTTGTTTTGCTTCCTTTGGAATCATCCCAAGTTAGTCATGCATGTGCGAAGTATTCTATGATTTGATAGGCTCTCTACCTCCAGTCCATATGTGTCCCTAGCACACCAAGCCACGGATTGATTTGTTCAAGGAGAAGAAGTTTCTTCTTAAGAGATAGACTTACGCAAGGACTTCGATATCCTTATTGATGGTTCCCCCCTGAACTCGGTAGTGTTTCGTTGTGAGACCACCAGGTGACCATGCTTGTCTAGGACAGTGCGTTCACATGCTTGTAGCAGAACTGGCTCATGTTTTGGAGCTTACTACCATAGTTCATTTCCCCGAGAATCTCGCAACGTCATATCGTCGAATTGTGTTGCAAACTTTCATTTTTCTTTCTAGACTTGATGAGTCTGGAATATCCTGACACCAACCAGATCTGAATCTCAGGTAGATATGATGGTTGGAACACACTCCAAGAACTATAATATTGGTCTCTGTGTAACCGGTAAAGTGGATGTCGTGGCCAACACACCCAGCTGGAAGACCTATTATTGTAGTGTCTTGATTGAGGAAGTTGGCCACCTCCCCATAAGGATTTCGTAGGATTTACTCCAGAATTTGTTTCTTATGGATCCTTTGCATTCCGAAGTCCGACCACTACTTGATGGCTATGTAGATGCTTTAAAGCACGACCGTGTGTAACGCCCTCGATGCGGCTATATCTCCCACGTGTCGAAGCACGACTTAGAGGCATAACCGCATTGAAAGCAATGTCGCAAGTGAGGTAATCTTCACACAACCCATGTAATACATAAGGGAAAGAGATACATAGTTGGCTTACCATCACCACTTCACACAATTACATGAATAAAGCAATACATCAACCAGATACAATCAAGGTCCGACTACGGAACCAAAATAAAAGAAGACTACCCCAAATGCTACACAGATCACCGATCGACCCCAACTGGGCTCCACTACTGATCAACTAGAACGAAACAACATAAAGGACAAGATCTTCAACGAGCTCCTCCTTGAGCTTGGTTGCATCATCTGCACGGCATCATCAGCACCTGCAAACTGGTTTTGGAAGTATCTGTGAGTCACGGGGACTCAGCAATCTCACACCCTCGCAACCAAGACTATTTAAGCTTAATTGGTAAGGTAAAAGGTATGAGGTGGAGCTGTAGCAAGCGACTAGCATATTTGGTGGCTAACATACGCAAATTAGAGTGAGAAGAGAAGGCAAAAGCATGGTCGAACAACTATGATCAAGAAGTGATCCTAGAACAACCTACATCAAGCATAACTCCAACACCGTGTTCACTTCCCGGACTCCGCCAAGAAGAGACCATCATGGTTACACACGCGGTTGATGTATTTTAATTAAGATCAACTTCAGGTTTTCTACAACCGGACATTAACAAATTCCCACCTGCCCATAACCGCGGGCACGGATTTCGAAAGTTCAAATCCCTGCAGGGGTGTCCCAACTTAGCCCATCACAAGCTCTCATGGTCAACGAAGAATATTCCTTCTAGCGGGAAGACCCAATCAGAGTCGGAATCTTGGTTACAGGACATTTCGACAATGGTAAAACAAGACCAGCAACACCGCCCGAATGTGCCAACAAATCCCGAGAGGAGCTTCACATATCTCGTTCTCAGGGCACACTCAGATGAGCTCTCCATACAACTAAAACCAAACCTCGAGTTTCCCCGAGGGGGCGCTGCACAGGGCTCTAGTTTGGACCAACACTCAGAGGAGCACTGGCCCAGGGGGTGTAAAATAATGATGACCCTCAGGAGCGCGACTCCCAAGGGAAAAAAGGCTAGGTGGCGAATGGTAAAACCAATTGTTGGGCATTTCTGGAGGAGTTTTATTCAAGGCGAACTATCAAGGGGTTCCCATTATAACCCAACCGCGTAAGGAACGCAAAATCTGGGAACATAACACCGATATGACGGAAACTAGGGCGGCAAGAGTGGAACAAAACACCAGGCATAAGGCCAAGCCTTCCACCCTTTACCAAGTATATAGATGCATTAATTAAATAAGATATATTGTGATATCCCAACAAGTAAACATGTTCCCACAAGGAACAACATAACCATGTACCAACAAGGTACAAACTTCATCTTCACCTGCAACTAACAACTCTATAAGAGGGGCTGAGCAAAGCGGCAACATAGCCAAACAACGATTTGCTAGGACAAGGTGGGTTAGAGGCTTAGTTCACAATATGGGAGGCATGATAAGCAAGTGGTAGGTATCGCAGCATAGGCATAGCAAAAGAGCGAGCAACTAGCAAGCAAAGATAGAAGTGATTTCGAGGGTATGGTCATCTTGCCTGAAATCCCGCAAGGAATAAGAACGAGTCCATGACGAAGACAAACAGTCGTAGTCGAATGGTTCCTCACAAATCCGGAACGAAACCGAAGATAACGTGAGAAATAACCCGGAAAGAAGCAAACAACATAGTAAACAACCACCACATAAACATGGCATGATGCGCAACCACGTATGATGCATGTCCGGTTTAAGAGGCATGGCATGGCAAAGTGCACAAACAATCCTACAAATTAAGTGGAGCTCAATATGCAACGAAGTTGCATATTGAAGAAAATACCACATGACTTATTTAGTTCTCTCTCATTAGGTACTCAACAATATTAAATGTTGGTTAGCATGGCCAGGGGTGAAGCAAAATATAACTACCTATATAGGCAAGTTTAAATGAGGCCGGAACAACAAACAACAAGTCCGGAAAAATCCCCATGTGCAATTTAAGGATTTGATATTGTTCTGCCCTAAACCATATTTTAGAGTTGTTAAACATGCAAAGTAAGGCCACCATGTTAAACTAGGCATTTTTCCTACCCCATTTACATATAAAGTTTATTAAATTCAGAGTTGCGGTTATTTAGTTATGAATTAAATCAATTTAACATGACATAGGAGAAAATTTAATCAACCAGCATTTTAAACATTTTAGACATGGATGAAAATGACATATTATGAAACTAGATGAAAAACTAAGCACATTTCATATATAAATCATTTTAAACCGATGCACGGATGATGAGTTATTAAATGCATGTACATGGAGGGTTTTCCTGCAAAACTACAATCTCTGAAAAAAAGGAAAAATGTGCAGGAAAAAAACATGCGTTGGGCCGAAATCTTGCTGGACCAAAAGGAACAGGCGTTGCGGCTGCTCACTTTGGGCTGAGGGGAGGATGGGCCGGCTGGGCTGGCAGATTTGGGCCTCTCGCTGGAGCGGGGCCTTGGATTGGGGTCAACGCGACTGATGCAGGGGAAGCAGGACGTGCGACTTGGGTCGCTCGAAGCAGAGGAAACCAGAAGGCGCTGGCAGCAGGTCGACGCCGCAGGGCGAGGCGGCTGCAGCAGGACTTGGCGGCTCCGGCGGCAGGGGATGGAAGCAGGGGCGAGCCTCGGGCGGTTGGACAAAGCGCGCGAGGAGGCAGGTGCTCGTGCCCGACCTAGCGAAGCAGGACGGCGGCAGACTTAGCGCGAAGGCTGAAGATGGCGGCGGGGTCTATCTCGACTGGATCGGGTCAAAACGAGGCATGGCGGCGCCGGCACGTTGTGGAAGAGGACCGGCAGCAGGGATGACGAACGGGCGGTGGCCATGGCGCAGGGATGACCTCCTGTTGCTCCTGTACCTGGCGGGAGAGAGAGAGAGAATTTGAGAGCGAGCGAGAGAGAACGAAGGAGATGGCGAAGAGATAGGAGGGCAGGGAAGGAGGCGCAGCTTTGCTGCGGTTGGGCGACGGCGGGGATGAGCTGCTCGTGATCCCATTGGGATCGAGCAGGGAATTTTCTGGTTGGTGGAATGGTTGGCTCGGGAGGGATTGGTTTTGGTTGGCTGGTGCTGAAAACAAGGAGGAGGGGAGTAGGTGGAGTGGAGGCGGCGCGATGGGATCGGTGGAGCAACGCACCTAAGATCTAGGGTTGGACCAAATATATACATCAGGTGGAAAAGGTTAGGGGCTATCTGGAGTCTCTGATCCAAATCGAATGGTCAAGAAAATAAATAGGTAGGGAGTCCAATTAACAAAACGGAGACGTTTTTTGTAGATGTTTGGGGATGATCCGGACACAACGGTGGCGACAGTCCGGGTCGGGTTCGGAACATCTTTCGGACGCGCGCGAGGGGGGCTGCGGGCTGACGAAAGAGTTTAGGTTGGACCTGGCGGTAGGTAGTGGGCTGTGTAGACGGTCTCGAGTTGAGAGAACAGAAGAGAGGGAGGCGGCGACTGTTTTCGGAGACCGAAAACGTCCGACGTTAGACCGGCTATACTGCCGCTATAGTTTAACGGTTGGGCTATCAGACGAACTCCGAATGTGATGGAACTTGACAGGCGGTCTATCTACACTATAATAAGACCACACGTCAACTCTCATCCCATTCCGAGAACATTTTCCAGCCACTTATAAAATACTATTTCGGACATGCCGCGGGCGCGTGCAAGTGTGGTTGGGCTCAGAACGGACAACGGAGAAAACTCAGAGAACCCGGACGAATGCAAGTTTTAAAACATGATGATGTAATGCACATGATGACATGACAAGATGCAACACGCAAGCGAATGACATGGCAATGACAACGAATAACTGGAAGACACCTGGCGCAACGGTCTCGGGGCGTTACAACACTCCACCACCATGAGAGGATCTCGTCCCGAGATCTAGAATGGCACCGGAGGGAAAACGAAAGAGAAAAGAGAAGAGGTAAAACTAAGTTGCTTCTTTGACAAACGAGTGAAACCAAAGAATTTTGCAAAGGTTAAGCCATTTCGAGAAAAGAATACAATGGAGCTGAACGAAGTTAAAAACACTCTGTTAGAAAAGAGGAAAACAAGGAAAGAACAAATTCGAACAGCCCTCCGGTTGGAAAGATATGCAAGGCTTGATAAAATGAATGAACTTGAGCAGCGGGCACACACTCCGGTAAATTGGATAAGCATGGAAATAACATGATCTTGACAAGAACAAGAAGGGTAGAAGAGAGCAACATCACAATGCCTCTGGAACAAAAGGATTGGAGATAGATAATTGAAATAGGAGAATGAAGAAGAAAAAGCCAACTTCTGCCACAAAAGAGCTTGAAAGGCATCCTTGGAGAAGGGTCGAACGAAGTTGTTGGAAAACCAATAACAAAAAGAATAAGGTTGATATGGTCTTATGGAATACATCTCAAATGATGAGGTGACAACCTGCCACTCACGGGAAAAAGAATTGGATTGATAAGAACAAGTAGACGAGAAGCTATCTCACCGGGAGGATAAATGAAGAACTTGGATCATTGATAAACACCATGAGAGCGACACTCCTTAAAGGAAAACTTAAGGTGAAATATAACCCAAGATAATTCCAATGAAGAGATTGGTGGATTTAAAATATCTCATCTTGATAACTTGTGAAACACGAAGCACGAAGGAAAATTATCAAGAATGACATAACACCACCTCAAAAGATATGCGTGAAAGAATTTCACTCCGAATTGCAAGATGAAGAAAACTAGAGCTCCTATCAAAAGAATCTTGATGAACACTTCGAGAAGGAATTATGTCCTTGATGAACCACCATGTTGAGCCTTCGTGAGAACTCCGGTAACAAAAAGGATAACGAGAAGGAAGGGAAGGTTGAAAACACAAGGTGAAACCTTGTAATGCTTTAGATGCGACGATATAATGTGGAAAAAAACTTGGAAATCCAGAAAAGAAAGATGAAACGAATGAAAACGAGAATTTGATGCGCCTCCGGAATAAGGAGTTAATCACTTGGATGAAAACAAGAATAAGAATTACATTATGCTTATCCTTCACCAATTGAAATTGATGACAAACAAAGGATTTGGCATACCACTTATTCTCATAAAAAAGATTAAGATAGACATTGCGCAACTTGGGAAGGTCTTCAACGAACCAGTGGTAGGATTGAAAACAACGAATAAATTGATATGATAACGAATGATGAGAACTCTTGAACGAACCACCGTAAGAATAAAAAAATGAACGAAAAGAAGATAAAGAAAACACCGGGAAGAATTAGCAAATGAATGAAGATGCTTGAGAGAATTTATATATGAGAGAACGAAGAGATCATGCACTGATTAGAGGATATTTGATCGATGCACCGGTAAAATTTGGAGAATGATAGCTGAAGGCTGAGAATGAATATGTCTTCTGAAATGATGGGCTCCGGAGGAAGGAAAAGAATTTTCGCGATCAAAACAATTATGAGAGATGGCCTTGAACTAGAACCATGAATCTCTGAGAGAACGGATAAGATATGGAGGTAAAACTCTTCTTCGGTCTTCAAAATCCGAGAATGACGACAAGAAACACCACCAAGAATTGTTGAGGCACTCCGGAATGAAGAATGGAAAAGGTTGAACCAACGATGAAAAGAATTTGAAAGATCTTGGAGAAATACATATGACTGATGATGAATCATACTTACGTCAAACTTTAGAAGATTTGAGAATAACTCCGGGAGAATAAGAAGAGTCAGGTAAGATCCTGGGAAAAGACCTGTGGGTTAGGCCCACTCAAAAGATACACCATTGAATGATTGCTTGAAAAGAGAGATTGCACTGGTTGAACTAAATGGCTTGAATGAGATAACAACCTCGAAATAGGTTGAACTGATCTTGAATGAAAAGACGAGCCTTCTGAGATAACTTGAGCACTCCGGGACAATAGAATAACGAGAGGTGAACGATTATGAGGTGCACTGGCATGGAAAAACATTTGAAACGAGGAAAGGATATGGTCAACACCAAAAGCTTGAATTGAATCCACCAGAGAAGAAAGAAAACCAAGAATGATGAGCTTGAAGCTCCATTAGAATCTTCATGAGAATCACCGGATAGAACATTGACAGAAAAGGAATGGAGAGACTTCACAAGAATAAAAGGATACTTGATTAAGACATCGGATTCCTTGAAGAAACAAGGGTGGGAGGGAGGGAAAACAAAGGCAACTTGGAGACGGATGAAAACAAACACCGTTGAGAAGAACTGATAAATGATCTTACTGGTGTTGAAATGATCGGAACCACTTGAAGACAAAACACGCCGGTTGAAAAGGATTGACATGACAATCTCGATTATCATGAGGATTGGTATTCACATTGGAGTATGAGAACACCGTTTCGGAAAAAGTATGGAATCAACATTTGACTTCGAAGCAACTCGAATACCAAAGCTCAAAACAAAACAAAGGATTGGCTTGCCGAGTAAGCCGGAACAAACATATGATAGAGATTTCGTCCGAAGTTTTCGTGGTGGGGCCTACACGGGCTCGATCGTAAAACACCATCATGTACAAGGCAGTGCACATGACATACGAAGCGTCCCCGAGTCGGCATAGCCAAGGACTCTTTAAGACACAACAAGACCACTGTAAATGTCGGATTTCGGGTTCCGGCAGACCCTTGAGGTTCGAACACTGGGGTGCGCGTGGAGATTTCGCCTCCTACCTACCTGCACCCCTCCGCCATGCTAGGATCTAAACTAAGGAAAGAACAACACAAGAGACACAGGGTTTATACTGGTTCGGGCCACCGTTGTGGTGTAATACCCTACTCCAGTGTGTGGTGTGGTGGATTGCCTCTTGGGCTGATGATGATGAACAATACAAGGAAGAACAGCCTCGCGAGGGTCTGTTCTTGGCTGAGGCGATGAACTGTTGGGAGGAGTTCAGCCTCCTCTCTCTCTCTCTCTCTCTCTCTCGGCTCCGACTGACAGACCGACCCTTCTAACGAGCCTCTTCCTTCCTACCTCTTTTTCGTCCTCCCCTCTATGTGGGTGGCTGGTCCTATTTATAGAGGCCCTAGTCCTCTTCCCAAATATTGAGCGGGAAGGGAGCCAACAATGGCGGGCTAATTTGAAGGGGGACAGCAAGTATCAGCTATCCTGACAAAAGTAGTCTTCGCCTGCGCAAAGCTCAGGTGATGACGCCGTCTTGGGCTCCACGGTGACCTCGGTCTCGTAGTCCTCCTGGTCTTGGTCTCGTTGCACCGAAATGGCAACCTTTGCCTGATGCCTCGGTACTCCGCGGCTGCGCTTGCCCCCTTTGTACCAAAGAGGAAAGGAGGACGCTGCGCGGGCTGGCACCCGCCTGGCGCCCTGAGTTGTCATGGCTTGCGTCATGGGCACCTCGTGAGGTACCCCGCCTTGATCCCTCCGCCTCCTCGTGAGCCAGCCTGACGAGGCCGTGCCTGAGGAAGCTTCACGTCGTCCGCCCCGCGAGGCTTGGCCCCTCGCGAGGGTCTTGGGTTTGTGTTGGTGAAGATGGGCCGTGCTGGCCCCCCCTTTGAGCCACGCTGCGGGCCGCAGGCAGGCAAGTCTGGGGACCCCCGTTCCCAGAACACCGACAGTAAAACCAACTGTGGATAGGCGGACCACTAGACGTTGAACCCCAATTTCATATCATACATCCGTCAGAAAGATATCCTAAGAGCTACTTGAATTCCCACTTATAAACTCCCGAAATTTTCCCACTTATGCAATCAGGTGTTGGGGATACAGGGGAAGCATAATATCTCACCCAAAACTAGAAAATCCTACATCCAGCTGTATCCATCCTTCAACCCATAACCAAGAAACCTTCGGAAATCGTCTACCACAACCTTCGAAAAGCATCCGTTATACGAGTTATGGCAATACTCCTGAACTCCCGCCCCAGTACTGGGTGGCGTCGAGGTTATCTCAACAACAACTTCATAAAAGATATTTTCAATGTCGGTGAAACTAAACTCAGGTATTCCAGAACTGCAAAGATAAAATTGTGACGACAACACCTCGGAGCTCAACTCCCCGGGACACTGCCACAACCCCTAAATGTCAGGAGGCACCAAGAACAATGTTCTCGTCACAAAACCATCGGAAGGATTCCAAGATACCCGCGTGATCCTATATTTTTTTAGTGAAATTTGAGAAGAGAAGAGTCAAAACTCTACGTCAGGATGCCTCACCAGAGCGATATATATAATTCCTAAATGACTCAAAACATTTTTCTAGACTCAATAACGCCAACGATTCGATCAAGTAGGGGGCTCCTAAGGTCGGGGAAGGCTCTGATACCAACTTGTAACGCCCTCGATGCGGCTATATCTCCCACGTGTTGAAGCATGACTTAGAGGCATAACCACATTGAAAGCAATGTCGCAAGTTAGGTAATCTTCACATAACCCATGTAATACATAAGGGAAAGAGATACATAGTTGGCTTAGAATCGCCACTTCACACAATTACATGAATAAAGCAATACATCAACTAGATACAATCAAGGTCCGACTACGGAACCAAAATAAAAGAAGACTACCCCAAACGCTACACAGATCCCCGATCGACCCGAACCGGGCTCCACTACTGATCAACTAGAACAAAACAACATAAAGGACAAGATCTTCAACGAGCACCTCCTTGAGCTTGGTTGCGTCATCTGCACGGTATCATGGGCACCTGCAAACTGGTTTTGGAAGTATCTGTGAGTCACGGGGACTCAACAATCTCACACCCTCGCGATCAAGACTATTTAAGCTTAATGGGTAAGGTAAAAGGTATGAGGTGGAGCTGCAGCAAGTGACTAGCATATTTGGTGGCTAACATACGCAAATTAGAGCGAGAAGAGAAGGGAAACGCGCAGTCGAACAACTATGATCAAGAAGTGATCCTAGAACAACCTACGTCAAGCATAACTCCAACACTATGTAGACTTCCCGGACTGCACCGAGAAGAGACCATCACGGTTACACACACGGTTGATGTATTTTAATTAAGATCAACTTCAGGTTTTCTACAACCGGACATTAACAAATTCCCATCTGCCCATATCCACGGGCCCGGCTTTTGAAAGTTCAAATCCCTGCAGGGGTGTCCCAACTTAGCCCATCACAAGCTCTCACGGTCAATGAAGAATATTCCTTATAGTGGGAAGACCCGTTCAGAGTCGGAATCCCGGTTATAAGACATTTCGACAATGGTAAAACAAGACCAGCAACACCGCCCGAATGTGCCGACAAATCCCGCTAGGAGCTGCACATATCTCATTCTCAGGGCACACTCAGATGAGCTCTCCATACAACTAAAACCAAACCTCGAGTTTCCCCGAGGGGGCGCTGCACAGGGCTCTAGTTTGGACCAACACTCAGAGGAGCACTGGCCCGGGGGGGGGGGGTAAAATAATGATGACCCTCAGGAGCGCGACTCCCAATGGAAAAGAAAAGGCTAGGTGGCGAATGGTAAAACCAATGTTGGGCATTGCTGGAGGAGTTTTATTCAAGGCGAACTATCAAGGGGTTCCCATTATAACCCAAACACGTAAGGAACGCAAAATCCGGCAACATAACACCGATATGACGGAAACTACGGCGGCAAGAGTGGAACAAAACACCTGGCATAAGGCCGAGCCTTCCACCCTTTACCAAGTATATAGATACATTAATTAAATAAGATATATTGTGATATCCCAAAAAGTAAACATGTTCCAACAAGGAACAACATAACCATGTACCAACAAGGTACAAACTTCATCTTCACCTGCAACTAACAACTCTATAAGAGGGGCTGAGCAAAGAACTAACATACCCAAACAACAGTTTGCTAGGACAAGGTGGGCTAGAGGCTTGGTTCACAATATGGGAGGCATGATAACCAAGTGGTAGGTATCGCAACATAGGCATAGCAAAAGAGCGAGCATCTAGCAAGCAAAGATAGAAGTGATTTCGAGGGTATGGTCATCTTGCCTGAAATCCCGCAAGGAAGAAGAACGAGTCCATGACGAAGACAAACGGACGTAGTCGAACGGTTCCTCATAACTCCGAAACGAAACCGAAGATAACGCGAGAAATAACCAGGAAAGAAGCAAACAATGTAGTAAACAACCACCACATAAACATGGCATGATGCGCAACCAAGTATGATGCATGTCCGGTTTAAAGAGGCATGGCATGGCAAAGGGCACAAACAATCCTACAAATTAAGTGGAGCTCAATATGCAACGAAGTTGCATATTGAAGAAAACACCACATGACTTATTTAGTTCTCTCTCGTTAGGTACTCAACAATATTAAATGTTGGTTAGCATGGCAAGGGGTGAAGCAAAATATAACTACCTATCTAGGCAAGTTTAAATGAGGCCAGAAAAATCCCCATGTGCAATTTAAGGATTTGGTACTGTTCTGCCCTAAAGCATATTTTAGAGTTGTTAAACATGCAAAGTAAGGCCACCATGTTAAACTAGGAATTTTTCCTACCGCATTTACATATAAAGTTTATTAAATTCAGAGTTACGGTTATTTAGTTATGAATTAAATCAATTTAACATGACATAGGAGAAAATTTAATCAACCAGCATTTTAAACATTTTAGACATGGATGAAAATGACATATTATGAAACTAGATGAAAAACTAAGCACATTTCATGTATAAATCATTTTAAACCGATGCACGGATGATGAGTTATTAAATGCATGTACATGGAGGGTTTTCTTGCAAAACTGCAGTCTCTGAAAAAACAGGAAAAACGTTCAGGAAAAAAACATGCGTTGGGCCGAAATATTGCTGGCCCAACAGGAACAGGCACTGAGGCTGCTCACTTTGGGTTGAGGGGAGGATGGGCCGACTGGGCTGGCAGATCTGGGCCTCTCGCTGGAGCGGGGCCTTGGATCAGGGTCAACACGACCAATGCTGGGGAAGCAGGGCGTGCGGCTTGGGTTGCTCGAAGAAGAGGAAACCAGCAGGCGCTGGCAGCAGGTCGACGCTGCGGGGCGAGGCGGCTGCAGCAGGACTTGGCGGCTCCGGCGGCAGGCGATGGAAGCAGGGGCGTGCTGCGGGGGGCTGGACGAAGCGCGCAAGGAGGCAGGCACTCGTGCCCGACCTAGCGAAGTAGGACGGCGGCAGACTTGGCGCGGAGGATGAAGATGGCGGCAGGGTCGATCTTGACTGGATCGGGTCAAAATGAGGCATGGCTGCGCCGGCACGTTGTGGAAGAGGACCGGCAGTAGGGATGACGAATGGGCGGTGGCCATGGCGTAGGGACGACCTCATGTTGCTCCTGTACCTGGCGAGAGAGAGAGAGAAAATTTGAGAGCGAGTGAGAGAGACCGAAGGAGATGGCAAAGAGATAGGAGGGCAAGGAAGGAGGCGCAGCTTTGCTGCGGTTGGGCGACGGCGGGGATGAGCTGCTCGTGATCCCCTTGGTATCAAGCAGGGAATTTTCTGGTTGGTGGAATGGTTGGCTCAGGAGGGATTGGTTTTGGTTGGCTGGCGCTGAAAACAAGGAGGAGGGGAGTTGGTGGAGTGGAGGCGGCGCGATGGGATCGGTGGAGCAACGCACCTAGGATCTAGGGTTGGACCAAATATATACATTAGGAGGAAAAGGTTAGGGGCTATCTGGAGTCTCCGATCAAAATCGAACGGTCAAGAAAATAAATAGGTAGGGAGTCCAATTAACAAAACGGAGACGTTTTGTAGATGTTTGGGGATGATCCAGACACAATGGTGGTGATAGTCCGGGTCGGGTTCGGAACAACTTTCGGACGCGCGCGAGGGGGGCTGCGGGCTGACGAGAGAGGTTAGGTTGGACCTGGTGGTAGGTAGTGGGCTGTGTAGACGGTCTCGAGCTGAGAGAAGAGAAGAGAGGGAGGCGGCGACTGTTTTCGGGGACCGAAAACGTTCGGCATTAGACCGGCTATACTGCCGCTATAGTTTAACGGTTGGGCTATTAGACGAACTCCGAATGCGATGAAACTTGACAGGCGGTCTATCTACACTATAATAAGACCACACGTCAACTCTCATCCCATTCCAAGAACATTTTCCGGCCACTTATAAAATACTATTTCGGACATGCCGCGGGCGCGTGCAAGTGTGGTTGGGCTCAGAACGGACAATGGAGAGAACTCGGAGAACCCGGACAAATGCAAGTTTTAAAACATGATGATGCAATCCACATGATTACATGACAAGATGCAACACGTTAGCGAATGACATGGCAACGACAGCGAATAACTGGAAGACACCTGGCGCAACGGTCTCGGGGCGTTACACCGTGGTAACCAGTACATGAAGCAGAACATTAGAAGCGGAGTGCTAAATGTGTCTAGGTCGATCATCCAGATTTCATTCCCTTGGCCTCGCTAAGGTGAAATCTGAGAAAGGGTTGTCTTTCTATGCATCTACATTGTCCATCACTATTCGTCAAGGTAGTAAGATGTGTTGCCAGGATCCTTGACTCGGATGTTGGTAGAACCTTGATGAATATGGAAATGCTCAAGTTCTTGAGAGCACGCGCAAGAAAAATCATCCCTTGCGTTGTCTTCAACAAGGTAGTTCACATCATCCATTCTAGCCCGAGTGTGTCGCTCTCCCGAACTCCGTCAAACGATCGCTCATAAATTGCCTTAGGCTGGTATAGAGAGTTCCAATGATCTCTATATCAAAAAAGTAATTGTTTTTGCCACTTAAGGGATAATTCCATGAGTCACCCCCTCTAAGATGTCTCGTTATTGTATCATGGCAAATCAACTCCTCGCTACGTTGACAACCGATCACCACCTCCTTAAGTGTGAAATTGTTGTCTACCTAGTGAACCTTCGTCATCCGCTTCACTCCATCCCTTTGGATGTATGTTTCGTGTCTCAGCTCGAGAGATGTTTCTACGTCTCATTCCGTGAGTTGATCTTGGGATCATTAGGATGATCGATCCATGTAGACATGTCTCGCTCTTTTGTCCTCGTGTTGGATGAAGATCTCGAAAGCAAAGATGTCAAGATCGACTTGAGTTATCAAATCAACATCCTCAAGAAAGACATCTGGATCGTGAAGTATGTGTTAGCTTGTGTCCCTCTGTCTTCTTACCTCATGACTTCTTACCTCCTGTTTAGTAGGGGTGAGTTGTCACATCCCTAGCTTCTGGTACTGCCTGGTGTTTTACATCTTGTTGCATCATGTTTAGATTCTATTTAAGTTGAAATGGGGATTGACCAAACCCTAGCATCAGAAAGAATTCAACTAGGTTCAAATAAAAATATTTTCAATGAACCCAAAATGCCTTCCCAAAAATGTTCATCATCTTTGGATTGGTCTTGAACCTGTGCCAAAAATATTGCACATTTTTCTAGGTCAATTGGGGGTCACTGAATTAAATCATATAGTATTTGCATTTGGGCATTTAAATCCGATAAAATATATGAAATGCCCAAATAATCGCAGACTGAAATGTTTACTATTGGAAATATTCCAAACAGTGGCCACAGTCAGTTGCATGATTTTTGGAAATGCTCTGCCATTTTTAATAATGCCAAACACAATTACAGAAAATAGAAAAACAGAAATAAAAGAGAGAGAGAGAGAGAGAGAGAGAGAGAGTTACCTGGCTTACCTGTCGCAGCCTAGCAGGCCAGCCCACCACCGCCTCCTCCCCTGTCGTCTTCCTCCTCTGCCAGGGGGACGAGCGCGTGCCCAACATGCGCGCATACGCGAGGCCACCTCCTGCTTACCTGCTCGCCGCTGGAGGCACCCAAGGGAGCCACGCACTCCCCCTCGCCCTCCTCGAGCGCTTGCTCGTCCCCATCCCCTCTCTGACTCTCTCTCCCGTGACCGTCCGGACGCACCGTGACCGCCGACGAGAACCACCACGGCCACAACTACTCACTCGTCCCACCGTCGTTCCCACGAGCTCTGCGACATCATCCTCGTCTTCTCCATCGAGCCAGGCAAGCTGGGATGCACCGTAGTGTCCTCATCGCGCTCGCCTTCGACCTCGGGCGCCGCCGATCGCCGTTGCAAATTCGTCGTCCACAGCCCGTCCCCGAGCTCGCCAGCTGCACAAACAGAACCACAGTGAGCTCATGCCCGTTTCCCCCCTGTTCTTCTCGCCATTCGTGTGCCGTAGCCGGGTTAACCATCGAGGCCGAAAGCTTCTCGCCGCCGGCCATGGCGTAGCCGTGGTCACAGCCGCATCGGCTCGTGTTCGAGAACGCTCGCGTGCTCCGCATGTTCCCAGGAGAGCGCAGCTCCCACCGGTTCCTCCTCCCGCGCACCCTAGCGTCGAGCCCGACCTAGCCCGATCTCCGCCCGCCGCCGTTGAGGTCGCCGCCGCTGTTTCCGGCCAACCCAGCTGCTGACTTCAGTCCCGTTGGATGCGGAGGAGCTCCAGCTACGCGTAGAGCCCTTCTGCCGCTTGTTTGGTCACCGGATGGCAAATCCCGACGCCCTCCGCCGCGTCTATCGTCGCCGCCGTCGAGCCGTGGACCATGTCCGGCGGGTTTGAACACACTGACCAGGGGTTTGACCTCCGCTGGCCGACTGACGTGTGGGCCAGGCCCCTGTTTAATTAGTGTTAGGTTTAGTTAGTGCTAATTAACTTAGTTAACTAGATTAGACACTGACATGCGGGCCCAGGCTCTAATTAAACTTAGGTTAGTTAGTTAGTCACTGACCAATGGACCCCACTGGTCAGGTTTGACCTGGACGGCTCCTGTTGACCTGCTGACGTTAGCATGACCTAATGCTGACGTAGTAATACATTTTCTGGATTTATTAATAATCAGGAAATTCCAGAAAATATCCAAAACTTCAAAAATTCATAGAAATTAATCTAAAGCTCCAAATGAAATAAATTATATATGAAAAATGATCAGAAAAATCCAATCTATCCATCTGTACTGGTTTCATGCATGTTAGAGCAACTTAACCTTGCTGTTTAGGTCAAACATTTTAATGCACTTATATGAACCCATAACTTGAGTTTGTATTTGAATCTTTGGTTCAAATAAGCTCAAAACCTTCTGGTTGTAGTTCATTAGCCCAACACACTCATATTACCATGTCATGATCATGCATCATATTGTGCATTGCATTGATTGTGTTTCCTCTCTGTTGCCGGTGGTTGTCCCCTCTCGATAGATGTGGTTCCGACGATGAGTTCGATGACACCGATGAAGAGCTATATAGGCATGCCTCTGCTCTGCTCCACGCTCGTGTGTGCACGCAGCCGCCTTGGCTCGTGTGTGCACCCAGGCGCCCCAACTCGCCTCTGTTGTGCTCCACACGCACCCTGCCGTCTGGCTCGCCTCTGACCCGCCGCGCTAGCCCTCCGCCTCACGCGCGCTGGTCTCCGCCCATGCTATCGCGGGCCGCGTTGGCCATCCGCCACCCGCGTCATGCCGGACGAGCCAGCCTCCGGCTCCGGCTTCTTGGCCATCCGCCTCCTGCGCCGACCCAGACAGGCCGGCCTTCGGCTCCGGCTGCTCCCAGCGGGAAGCTCGGCCGCCCACGCCGTCCCGCACGCCCGAGCCGCGTCTCCTCCAGCGTTGCCCCACGCGTCCTGTCTGACTGGCCGCCTCGCTGCCCGCCGGCTTGCAGCTCCACATCGGTTGCCGGCTCCCCATGCTGCGTCGGGCTTCTCCTGCAACTGGCTGTTGGATCACCGCTATCGGCCCCACCTCGCATGCCGGGTTGCCGACGACGCCTCCGCCTCGTCCGTCTTTACCCCGGCCAGCGCTGTTCCGCTTTGTAGGCCGGTGGACCTCTCTGCCTCCATCTCGACCTCGCGTCGCCTCTTCCGGCTGGCTTCGCCCGCCCACCCGCAGGCTGCAACCCGCGCGCCCCCTCTCGCTCCTCCTCTCATCCGCGCCGTCCAGCAAGACCCCCACGAGCAGCGGCCAACCACCCCGAGCCTCTACTCGCCGTCCCCCGCAGCTCATCGCCCAGCCTGCTGGAGCCCAAGCTACGACGCGCGAGCAGTCCTCGTCACCACAGGCCGTTCCTTCGCCTCAACCAGGCCGGCCAGCTCCCACGCTAGCCTGCTTCCCCGCAATCCAGCCGGGTAGCTACCGCGCTCGTCGGCTTCCCCGTAACCCGACCTGCCCGGCTTAGCCAGTGCCGGCTTCCCCGCAACCCGGCCCGCCCGGCTTCGCCCGCGTCGGCTCCCTGGCCCCCTCACCCCAACCCGGCCCGCCAGCTCTTCGTACACCGGCTTCCGTCGCATCCCGCCCCAGCCGACTCCTCGCGTGCCGGCTTCTCGTGCCCACGCTGCTCAGCCGCCGCGTGCAGATGCAGCATGAGGAAAAGAGAAAGCAAGAAAAGAACCCGGATGGAGATAAAAAGAGATGCCGGCTGTGAAAAAAGTGTGTGAAAAGAAGACCGCACCGTCTGCGCCCGCCCGCGCACGTCGCTGCTCGGCCGGCTAGCCTACCCGTCAACTTCGACACCGGGCTGGCTGGAGAGCTCGCCCGACTGCCCATCCGCATCGCCGCCTGGCCGGTCGGGCCCGACTGGCTGGCCCCTCATCGAGCACCCGGAGGCCCGAAGGCTACCCCCAGTGGGTGCGCCGGTGCACTCCGCCGGCTTCAAGCCTGCACCTGGCTGTCTGCGACGACCTCCGCTGTGACTGCTCAAAAATCAATGTGAGCTCCTCACCCATATACTTTCGCACCATTTGCAAACATGGATAACCCCGAGCGACACTCGGGGGCCACTTCCGCCTTTATTACAGTTGCATCACTGTTCGCCCCGGCGTCGGCTAGTCTCGGCCCGGAGGCTGGCTGCTAGGGCATACGGTACCGAAGGCCCACTCTTAGCCAAAGACCCCCACGCAGTTGTTCGGCAAGCGAGAGCGAAAGCTGGAAGTCACCCCACATGAAAAACGTCTGGGAGAAGACGGCTTGGGCAAATTGGTTGAGGGAGTCCTGGATTAGGGGGTGTCCTGGATTAAGACGTCTCGTGTTCGGAAGGGACTTTCCTTGGCGTGGAAGGCAAGCTTGGTGATGCGGATATTTAGATCTCCTACCATTGTAACCGACTCTATGTAACCCTAACCCTATCCGGTGTCTATATAAACCGGAGGGTTTTAGTCCGTAGGACAACATACACATCAACAATCATACCATAGGCTAGCTTCTAGGGTTTAGCCTCCTCGATCTCGTGGTAGATCTACTCTTGTACTACCCATATCATCAATATTAATCAAGAAGGACGTAGGGTTTTACGTGCATCGAGAGGGCCCGAACCTAGGTAAAACTTCGTGTCCCTTGCCTCCTGTTACCATCCAGCCTAGACGCACAGTTTGGGACCCCCTACCCGAGATCCGCCGGTTTTGACACCGACATTGGTGATTTCATTGGGAGTTCTTCTGTGTCGTCGCCGTCAGGCTCGATGGCTCCTACGATCATCGATAGTGATGCGGTCCAGGGTGAGACCTTCCTCCCAGACAGATCTTCGTCTTCGACGGCTTCGCACTGCGGGCCAATTTACTTGGCCACCTGGAGCAGATCGAAAGCTACGCTCCTGGCCGTCAGGTCAGATTTGGAAGTTTAAACTACACGGCTGACATCCACGGGGCCTTGATCCTCGACGGATTCGAGCCACTGACGAGTGCGCCGCACTGTCCCAACGAGCATGATCTAGCTCTCCCACCGAACAGTGCCCTGGAGGCCGCACCCGCATCGGCTCCGATCCTTAATTCGGAGCCAACTGCGCCAATCGAGGATGGGCGGTTGGATACCGCCTCGGGGGCTGCGATCCCAACGGCAATTGAGCCGAACACCAGCCCCGCACTCCGCGAGACTCGTGACTCCAAGGAGCCAGACTCCTTTCCGGACTCCGAACCCTCCGCGGCCCAGCCAATCGAATCGGATTGGGCGCCCATCATGGAGTTTACTACCGCGGACATTTTTCAGCACTCGCCTTTTGGCGATATTCTGAAGTCACTGAAGTCTCTCTCTTTATCAGGAGAGCCCTGGCCCGACTACGGCCAGCAAGGTTGGGATTCGGACGATGAAGAAATTCAAAGCCCACCCACCACCCACTTTGTAGCCATTGTCGACGACTTAACCGACATGCTCGACTTCGACTCCGAAGACATCGACGGTATGGACGCCGATGAAGGAGATGATGAAGAACCAGCGCCTACTAGGCCCTGGAAAGCCACCTCGTCGTATTACATATACATGGTGGACACCCCAAAAGAGGGAGATGGCGATGGAACAGCAGAGGATGACCCCTCCAAGAAACAGCCTAAGCGCCGACATCAGCGGCGCCGCTCAAAATCCCGCCAAAACAAACACGGTGATTCCAGCATTGGAGATAATAATACTCCGGAAAGCGCCGAAGAAAACCCCCTCCAGCAAGATTTAGCACAGGAGGATGGAGAAACCAGCCCTCATGAGAGAGCGGCAGACAGAGAGGTCGAGGACGATAATTATATGCCTCCCTCCGAAGACGAGGAAAGCCTCGACGACGACGAATTCGTCATGCCAGAGGATCCCGTCGAGCAAGAGCGTTTTCAACGCAGGATTATGGCCATGGCAGGAAGCCTCAAGAAAAAACTGCAACAACTTAGAGCTGATCAAGATTTGCTAGTCGACAGATGGACTGAAGTCCTTGCGGCCGAAGAGCATAAACTCGAACGCCCCTCCAAGAGCTACCCAAAGCGCAGGTTGCTACCCCAATTAGAGGAGGAAGCACTTGATGCGGCCGACCGGCCACCTCGTGGCCGCGACAGAGAGGCCTCTCGGCCCTCCACTCAAGCCGCACCCCGTACCAAGGCACGGGACTATGCGCCCGACTTATGAGAAATGTTGGAGGACAAGGCTAGACAAACAAGATCGATCTACGGATCGCGTGGGCGCCCCACGGCTCGAGACGGCATCTGTCACGCTGGCCAAAAATTCGGCAGGGCCGAACACAGTAGACAAAGTTCATTGGAGCTACGTCATGATATAGCCCAGTACAGAGGCGCTGCACACCCACTCTGCTTCACAGACGAAATGATGGATCATCAAATCCCCGAGGGTTTCAAACCCGTAAACATCGAATCATATGATGGCACAACAGATCCTGCGGTATGGATTGAGGATTATCTCCTTCATATCCACATGGCCCGCGGTGATGATTTCCACGCCATCAAATACCTCCCACTCAAGCTTAAAGGACCAGCTCGGCATTGGCTTAACAGCTTGCCAACAGGATCAATCAGTTGTTGGGAGGACCTGGAAGCCGCATTCCTCGACAATTTCCAGGGCACTTATGTGCGACCCCCAGACGCCGAGACCTAAGTCACGTAATTTAGCAGCCAGATGAATCGGCCAGGCAAGTCTGGAAACGGTTCCTAACAAAGAAAAATCAAATAGTCGACTGTTCGGATGCCGAGGCCCTAGCAGCCTTCAAGCACAATATCCATGACGAGTGGCTGGCCCGGCACCTTGGACAGGAAAAGCCGAAATCTATGGCAGCACTCACGACACTCATGACCCGCTTTTGCGCGGGAGAAGATAGCTGGCTTGCTCCTAGCAACAATATAACTAAGAACCCTGGTAATTCGGACACCAGGGACAGTAGTGGCAGGTTGTGTCGAAACAAACAGAAGCGCCGCATTAACAGCGACAATGCAGATGATACGGCAGTTAATGCCGGATTCAGAGGCTCTAAATCCGGTCAGCGGAAAAAGCCATTCAAAAGGAATCCTAGGGGCCCGTCCAGTTTGGACCGAATACTCGACCGCTTATGCCAGATACATGGCACCCCTAAAAAAGCCGGCCAATCACACCAACATGGATTGTTGGGTGTTTAAGCAGGCAGGCAAGTTAAACACCGAAAACGAAGACAAGGGGCTGCATAGCGATGACGACGAGGAGCCCCGGCCGCCGAACAACAATGGACAGAAGGGTTTTCCCCCACAAGTGCGGATGGTGAACATGATATACGCAACCCACATCCCTAAGAGGGAGCGGAAGCGCGCGTTAAGGGACATATACTTGATAGAGCCAGTCGCCCCAAAGTTCAACCCATGGTCCTCCTGCCCGATCACCTTTGATCAAAGGGACCACCCCACTAGCACCCGTCACGACGGCTTCGCCGCATTGGTTCTAGACCCAATTATTGACGGATTTCATCTCACGAGAGTCCTTATGGACGGCGGCAGCAGCCTGAACCTACTTTACCAGGATACAGTGCGGAAAATGGGCATAGATCCGTAGAGGATTAAGCCCACCAAAACGACCTTTAAAGGCGTAATACCAGGTGTAGAGGCCAACTGTACAGGCTCAGTCACACTTGAAGTGGTCTTCGGATCTCTGGATAATTTCCGAAGTGAGGAGTTAATCTTCGACATAGTCCCGTTTCGCAGTGGTTATCACGCATTGCTCGGGCGAACCGCATTCGCTAAGTTCAATGCGGTACCGCATTACGCATAACTTAAGCTCAAGATGCCAGGCCCTCAAGGAGTAATTACGGTCAATGGAAACACCGAACGCTCCCTCCGAACGGAGAGCACGGAGGCCCTTGTAGCGGAAGTACAAAGCAGCCTCCCCAGGCATTTCTCCAGTCCGGCCACTAAACGACCGGACACCGTCAAGCGCGCCCGGAGTAACCTACAACAAGACCGCCTGGCACGATCCGAGCAGGCGTAGCAATGCGGCCCCAACCCCAACCCTCGCAAAAAGGTGACGTCAGTACTTCGTGTACATAACTACGCTCTATAGATACCATGGGCACAGGGGGAGGGGCACCATCACGGCACGCCCAAAACACGGCTTCAACCGTACCAGGGGCTGCCGATTTTTTAATTTTCTCTTACTTTCAGGACTCCACTCTTCGGAAGGCCTATTCGGCAGTTCAATTGCCACACAAACGATGCAAGAACCAGGGAAGCAGCCAAGCCGCGCCGCATTATGGAACTCCCAGGTGGTCTCTATCACGAGCAGTATACCTATTTCGCATATTATTCCGCAGCTTGCCCCTGGAGCGGACATGTTACATAGTCCAACCTTTTGCCTATCACATTATTTGTATCGTTCTTCTTTGATCGCAGCTCTTTTTAATAAACAATGCATAGCTTTTGTCTATTTTTGCATTACACTTTTTTATATTTATATATGTTCCTTAAAGACATGTTGCACCCGTACACTTTGGTACGGCCAAAATACGCCAGGGGCTTCAGTACCCCTCAACATGGTGTGAGAAGTCCGAACACTTTAACAAGTACGGCACCCCGAACTTATAGCATTATATGCATTAGCTCCGAATCATGTCTTGGGTCAATAGTTGGGTTTGCCCGGCTCCTATGTTTTGGTGCCTTACGTTCCGCTATATCAGCTAAGGTAGCACTAGGAGAACCACTGCGATTGTGCCCCGGTTGAGCTGGGTTGAGCACCTCAGTGGAGAAAGCTAAAACTGACCATCATGATGAGGCAAGAGCTGGTCGCTGTTCGAGAGGTCTTTTCGAGTCCTTAAAGACTTATGCCGCTTAGGGCGAGGAGCCGGTTCTATCCGGCCAAGGCGTGGATAGCGCCCCAAACTCGGTCTTCCGAATACCAAGGGCTTCGCCGAAATTTAAAATTATAGAATTCTATGGCTAAGTGAGAGTGTTCACGCACTACAGTCCGATTGCCTCGTTCGTTGGGCCGAGTGCCTCCCTCGAAGGACCCAAATATGGGAAAAAGAGCGCCCAGGTCTATCCCCGAACACCCCAGCACTAGCGGCAAGGGGGCAGAAGCCGACGACTCTCCATCTCTCAGTATTGATAAACAGCTGCACAGAAGGTAATATTTTAAATTCAAGCAGCATTGCTTAGCACATACGAACAAGTTTTCAGCGCACAGGATAACACGAGCGGGTTTTACTCAAAAAATACATCCTTGGTATATTCATCCGCAACAAGGCGGGCACCCTTCAGAACATCCTTATAATAATTCTCGGGCTTGCGATGCTCTTTCCCCGGCGGTGGCCCGTCCTTCACAAGCTTCTCCGCATCCAGATTGCCCCAGTGCACCTTTTCACGGGCAAGGGCCCTACGGGCACCTTCAATGCAGACGGAGCGCTTGATGTCTTCAAGCCTCGGACAGGCCTCCACCAGCCGCCGCACCAGCCCAAAATAGCTCCCAGCAGAGCCTCTCCAGGCCATAGCCGAACTAGGAGGCCCTTCATGGCCTGTTCGGCTGCCTTGTGGAGCTCGACCAGTTGCTTCAGCTGGTCGCTCAGGGGCACGGGGTGTCCATCCTCAGCGTACTGAGACTAGAATACCTTCTCCGTCGAGCTGCCC